>NC_034610.1:45232260-45253604 GCF_900095145.1 Mus pahari | reverse complement strand
AAAAAAAAAAAAAAAAAAAAAAAAAAAAAAAAAAAAAAGAAAAATACTTGCTATCTTGCTATGTTTGAGCTTCACCTAGGCCGGCTAATTACTTACCAACTATGGCCGTGGCAAGATTTGATGAAAAAAAAAAAAAAAAAAAAAGAGTACCATCCATGCCCGATCAGTGAAGAAATGGGTTCCATTTTGGTCATGCCAACGTTGTTCCCTCTGATTAACGCAGGACCACTCCCAGGAGCAAAACTGGTACAAACTGTAACAGGCTGTGGAGGGGTGGCTTCTGATCGGAATGGACCAACAATAAAAATAAATAAATCAGGAAAGCAACTAACTCTTCAATTCCCGATGACCTCCAGATGTCAGATTTTAATGCTGGGTAAATACTGAGCAAGTTGCACAAGAGACCGCCCTGCCGTAAAGACCGTGACAGCAGAGCGCCTAGTTTCTGGGAAGCTTGTGGGTGGCAGGAGCAAGGACTCGGTTGTGAAATCGGAATCACATCCCCGAGACAGCTAGAGTTCCCAACTTGAACCTCTTGGCAGTGGTGCTAGCTGAGAGTGCACATAGCATTGGCGGATGGGAGCAAACAAGTTTGGGGCTAGCAGCGCTCCTCACAGCTGTCCGGTCAAGTGGCTGCTTCCAAGGGTACATGACAGGGCGGTGCCAAGGGAGAGAGGGCGCAGGCTGAGAGGGAGGAACCTGGGCCTTTCAGGGAGGTTGCTGCGTTGAGTGGTTTTTTTGTTTTTGTTTTTGTTTTTTTTAATATACAGGAGTATTTTCACTGAAGTCTTTCAGGGACAGAACGCCAGCAGTAAAAGTCAGGCTTAGTCAAGGTCAACTGGGATACAGACAAAGGCTTGACAAGCATCTCTGCCTACACCCCATCTCCCCCTGACCTCTCTACCTTGTATCACCACTGTCTTTTGAAAGAAACTCTATTCACCCAGAAGGGCAACAATGATAAAACAGAAACAAACAAACAAACCAACGAGAAACCCAACTCCCAGGACAACTGGGAACACCTCTGCTTTGGTTCTGTCTGTCAAGTTCAAGAAATCTCTAACAGGAAGCTATGTTTTGGTTGGTGTTGCTATTCAGTCTTCAGCCAATAAGATCACAGCTTTCATCAGCCACATAGGCATGAGTTCACCATCTGACAGTGCTTTGTGGCACACACTATTTCCAATAAATGCTTTTGTTCATTCACGTGTGAAGGGGTCAAGAATTAAAGAGTGAGAACAAATTTGTGTGCTTTCCCATAGTATAGCTGATCTGTCTTCCATTTGTGGACATTTTAAAAAGGCATAGTAGCCTCGTCTAAAATGTGAAGCACATATTAAACTGGACACATTCTTTATAGTCATCTTTCCCGATCACATTAAAGAATATGCCTCTCATTTTTTGAAATGAAAACAAAGACGCAGAAATTATTTCCCAAGCAGCCATATCTGCTTTTAGGAGCTACGAAAGTCTTGCTTGGCTGTCCACGTTCACCATCCAGCCTTGTGCTGGGGATGTCTGCGTTCCGCCAGCCAGTTCAAATCAGGAACAAGATGCACTGGAGCCCGACTCTGTTCTGCCAAGCAGATAATCCCCTAATGTCCAGTCAGCAATCCCATCCTCCACAGTCAGATTGACCTTCCGAGGCAGGAGGTGCTTGAAGTCTGTGCAAAACATAACCACCTCAGAGATTCAGGAAGTCCTCCCCCCCACCCCCACCCCGGGTGTCATCCCTGTCTCCATCACTGACTGAAGTCTCCAGTTTTCTTTTGCGGTGTCAGGTTTGCGTATCCATGACACTTCAAAGTGATGTTTCCTTCTTAAAACATTCAGGGTTAGGATGAAATTTGCATAATTCTATTAGAAGGCTTACACCTCAGCTTTGGGGAAAAAAAAAATATATATATATATATATATATATATATATATATATATATATATATATATGAAGATGCGATTTGCCGGGGAAGAGCGGTCCTTATCTTTTGGTCCAGAAAGTACTTCCCAGTTCTAAGCTTGTTAATGTTAGGGCTGCCGGCTAAGTATCAGGGACTGAACACTGCTAGGTGCGAAGGGTTGGAATTATCCTCACTCCATCTGCGTCTGCGGGTTGAAGCCTAAGATCAGGAAGGATTTTCTGTTTCACCGTGTTGCAGATATGGGAACTGGAGTCGGGTACAGAGGCAGCTGCACAGCTGTGTCTCTGTAGGTTTTGACACGATGTATCGGTTCCTCTCAACCGGGCGCAGTTTATTTTGGTGTCATTACAGAACCGGAGGAGATTGTCCCTAGATGAAATGAATCCGAGGGCTTGTCATCATGTCTATTTTGATCACATGCCCTGCCTATCTTTCACAGGCCGAAGGCCAGTCTGGCATAAGTTTCTTAGATTCAGCTTCTTGGGGGATACTTAACGAACCAGACACCTTCAGCTGTGTAAATGTTACCAGACCAACTGTAATTAAAATGTCCTCCGTGGGTCACATGAGGCTCTGCTAATCGGTCTGCTGCTTCAGGAGCCAAGAACTTCATGTTCAGATGCTGGCATGCAGGGGGGCAAGTATGAACCTCTCTGCTTCCCCTGTGGCCAAAGGGCTTACAGCCTCCAGTCCAGAACCATCCGGAACCCCAGCCTGGCACATGTCCCACCCAGAACCACCCTGACACATGACTTCATTTTTATTCCCCAGTGACCTGAAAGACCTGAACAAATAAAGAGACAATTTAATTTTTGAAATAACATAAATCATCTAAGTATTGTAATAGCAGAAATAGCTTTTCTTCCTACATGATTCAATGATTATGAAGGTCTACATGGACTTATTGCATGGTATATGTTTATGTTATTACATGGTATATGTTTATGCTATTACATGGCATATGCTTAAGTTATTGCATGGTATATGCTTATGGTATTGCATGGTATATATTTATGGTATTACTTGATATATGCTTATATGTCTATTACTATAGGACTTTTCAGTGGGACTGTTGTCATGGTACCCGGTGACAATTCCTACAAACAGTCTTTCCTGCCTGTTTGTGTACAAAGTTCTTGTTTTTCAAAATATACTATTTTCATGGGCCCTACCTGTGTTTCACATCTAACTTAAAGCCTTTTCCAGATGGCTCTGTGATTTCTCTACCACTAGGGCTTACATTGCAGTCCCTTTTTTTCTGACATTTTTTTTTTGTAACCTTTAGCATACTTTCATCTGTCTTGACAGCAGACTCCAGGTCACAGATTAGCCTTAACTTATTCAGACAATTTGCGAAATATCTAAAGAGATGTACATTATTTAGATTTATACACTAATTTTGTGCATACACTTGGGAACACTTTTCTATGGACTTTAAAAGGGGAGTTTTGTCTCCCTGTTAGTTTCTCTGGGACAATGCAGGGCTCTCCTTGTACCCAAGTGCGTTGCAGTGCTACGGCCTGTGGTTCAGTAAAATTCTCATGTGAGGGTGATTTGGAAAGAAACACACTCAGCACTTCAGACTGATCCCTGAGATCTTTGACCTTCTTACATAACGCACAGGCGAAGCTACGGTTCTATACCTAGGCACAAAGCAAAAATGTGAGATGTTCAGCCAAAATTGCCACCTGAGGACACACAGAGAACAAAGAAACACAAGTCCTAATCAGATTAGAGCTAAGGAACCAGACTCTGGCCTGTGGTGAACTCCAGAAACACCAAGTCATTCCAGAGAACAAACAGGGGAGCCAGACCTTAGAGAACAAAACGTTTTCTTAATTACTCGCATTCTTTTCACAGCTGTAATTACAAGATCGTTTCCACTGTGTGTTACAACTAAGATTGTTTCCACTGTGTGTTACAACTTGCTCCCTGTGAGGCTCTGTCCCCAAACCATAGTCTTTTCTGTTCTCTAGCATAGCTGTGAGCAGCAGATGGAGAAAGTTCAGCCTGCTATCTAGGAATCAAGAATAATATCTTACGACCTCACAAGGACTCAGATCAGAGAAGCTGCTCAAAGCTGTTTTTCATTTAATTTAGGAACTGGTGACTCGGTATCAAACAGAAGCACAATATCAGACACTGTGCCTACAAGTGTGTCAGAAACCCCCCAGTTAATAGATCTCCATTTATCCTTTATTTCTAAAGATGAATTTTGTAAAGCGGCTTTCCTCCTAGATGATTACCAAGACAATACATTCCTTTTCACTTTCACCCTGGGGTGCCCGCTGTGGCAAGTTCATAGACTCTCCTCTGCGTCTTCATCCTGTTTTAGTTGCAGAATCATATTGCACTATAGTCCTCTGCTGTTTTAATCACACTTCAAGTTCTTCCCATTAGCTACTATTCTTCCTTTAAAAAAAAAAAAAGGGTCCGCCCAGTATATTGTTACACGTGATGAATTGTCAGACATTATTCTTGGATGTAAAATGTCGGTGTTTTTCCAGCCTGTTGGTGGCAGGCTGACTGGAGCTGCTGTCCCCCCTCACTTGGAGTTGGTTCTCTCCCCAGTGTGTGCTGCTTCCTGTAGGGGGTCAAGCTCTTTTGCATTTGTCTTAGAATAAAGGATAAGACCTCAAGACCTCACTTGGACTCAGATAAGAGAGGCATGCAAAGCCTTGCCATGGGGGCCTTGTTTTCTGTCTACCTACTTCGATGCACACTGTTCTGAATACGGTACTGCCCCACTAAATCACGAATCACCCCAACATCCAGCACAATAATTGCGTGCACTCTCTGGGTGGACGGGTACGGGTGGGATTTCCAGGTCCCAGGAGGGCAAGGCAGATGCAGGGAAGGAAAGGGAGGAAGTTTTCCGCCACACTTCGGAGGAAGAAGAACACAGCAGCTGTGTGCGGTCTCAGGTGGAGCTGGGGCCTGGGGCCACTACTACAGGTGGGTGGCCAAGGGTGTTTGACAGGGGGTAGGTGGGACTAGCCACTGAAGTTTAGGGCAGGTGGAGAAACAGAGATAAGAAATTGGTGAGAGCACAATTTTCCAGGAGGGAGATAGTAACGCCCAGCAACTGTGCCAAAAAGGCAAATTGTAAAAAGAACAAATTTATCCTTGGATTCAAGGGAAGCTGGGAGAGCTGCTGGTAGCATGTTCACCTCCCGGAGCTAAAGGTGGTAGGGCAAAAGGGATGCTGGATGGGGGTTGTTAGAACGGCCAGTCTCTGAACAAAGGCAATAGCTTAAAACTATACGCGCAACACCTTGTATATTACACTACAGATCCGCCAGACAAGATGGACCTATTTTTCAACAGTGGCATGACAGCCAGGAGAGTAACCAACAACTTTCAGATTCCACCTGATTCACAGGAGGGATTCATGCCTGGTACTGCGACCTTGGTCAAAGCCCCGTTGCTTGTCAGGCCATGGGTTCTCAAGGGGGAAGCTATGACTCTTGTTTTATCAAGCAGACACCGTGTCCCCATCACACTACCCTCTAAACATTGGTGTTCATGCCCAAAGACAGGTGCTGCCGTCAGTCGAGATTACAGAAGCATGTGTTTTCGTCAGCAGCTGTTATTCCAGAGACTCGTAATTGGAAAGAGAAAAACTGTGCTAGGTGTGGATGACCATTTCTCACAATGCCCAGCCCCACTGTAGCATCTATATCCCTCCTTCCATAGCTCAGGGGATGTTGAAGAAGAGGGGACAGAAAGAATGTAAGAGCCGGAGGAACAGGTGGAATGCTGTCATGGTAAGGTCATTGTGCTCTTGAAGTCCTGACACATGTGCTTACCTGCAAAGACCTGCCCAAGATCAGGATAGTCAGTATTCATCATGGAGCAAAATGTGGCTCCTCATGAGGCTCCACTTCTTGAGAATCTATAGACAGTTCATGGTTGCTGGTAAAGGAATTGGTTGCAATAAATACAGTAAAAAGATTTCATTCTTACCAAGCAAAGGAAGATGAACTGGAGCCACAAACTCAAGGGGAAATTTGATGGGTCTATTCCAGCCTACACCTGCTTTTCCTTCACCAAAGGAGCCCTCCCACGCCAGAGTTTTAAAGACGGTGCATGACACACAACAGATTTTAAACTGTACTCTCTAGAGATATTATGTTGTCGAATGGCCCGTTTCCATCCTTCACACAGCGCTTTGATGGTGACGACCACAGCCATGCTTCAGACCACACCAGTGGGCTGTGGACCCCATGCATCTCTCTGTCTTCCTTGTTCTCAGCCTCTCTCTTTGTTTGTTCAGGGTCCCACCATGTAGCTGCTCTCTAGACAACCCAAAGAGCCAGGGTGCGGGTGACACCTGCTTCTGAACCACCTTCCAGATAACGTGGGTGTTTTCAAGTCAAAGGAGAAATGCGCCCTAGAAAACAAGCAGGCAGCTTGCTACTTAAAGGATCAGACTCGCTCGGGGTCAAACTTGAGACGTGTATATTGTGAAATTATAAGGCTATCGGATCAAAACAGACATCTGATCATGTGGGCTGTGCACGGAGGGCACTGGCTGCTGGGAGTGTTACTTGGGCCGCTCGTGATCCTCCACATTCTGAGAGCTGGAGCTCCTGAGCTCCCAGTACAGGTCTTCCTTCTCTTTTCCATGCATTTTTTTTTTTTTTTAAATTCGGTATTTATTCACCATTTATTTGTCAAGCTCTAATGTACTTCCGTTCGTGTAAATATTTGATATGTTAACTGCCTCCACCTCTACGACCTGCTACTTGGATGTCTGATACATATCTCTGAGTTCTGGAAACGACCATCCCTGACCTGTTGTCGGCTATCCCCTGGACTGCCCTAGCACTTCATCTACCTCTTACTTAAGCTCCAACTCCCAGCCTACCTCTCTCTGCCGTCAACTTCGGCTCACCTCAAAACCAATTGCATCTATACTTTCGCAAGTGACATGAGCTCATCTTTGTTGTGTGACTTTTCCCTCAAGACTCATAAAGGAACTCATAAAGGAACATCGTCTATTCATCCAAATCACAGAGGGCACTCACTGACAGATTAAAGGAAGGATTCCATCCAAGTCCAACTTGATAAAGAAATGGGTTGCTCCTAAGAGGAGGGGCGGGGGGGGGGGGATTCAAATGCAGCTGTACTCCGGGGAAGTCCCTTGGGGAATTTACATATGCTAAAGAGTCCCACCTAGAACAGGACAAGCTGAAAAAAATGTCCTGGGTGACTTAGTGAGAGGACCTAACTCACTCCATTTTAGAACAGGCAGCCATGTTAGGACATAAGCGTCAATTTCCTAGGACAGTCCAGGTTTCTTTGGAAGAACTGCAGAAAAAGGGCCGCCAGTCGGCAGCTGCCCTGACATCTGGCCAGGGGCTTACAACAGATGCGGGAAATTTTCCTGTAAGATAGCCCTCTCTCCCTCCAGGTACGAACGGATCAGAAGTGTACAAATACCCCATCCCGTAAGTTCAACCAATCCTGGTGAAGGTGGCCCACTGGAGAACCCCTAACTGGCTTTCAGGGGCCTGCGGGCTTCCCTCGAGGTCACCGTTTTTTTTTTTGCTTGGATGGTTGACCCCCACATGCTGGCTGTTTCTGCAGAATAAACACTCTTTGTCTTTGCCTACTATTTGAGTCTAGAGTTTTCTTTCAGCGATTCTTGGACCCTTCCATTAGCTATTGTCCCAAAGCATCCTAATCTAGTCAACTGTTTACATCTGATACAGCTTTGGAAATGGGAAGGCTCTCGTGAGGCTCCCATCAAGGCTGGTGAGCCCTGAATGTAAATATACTCCTGGTGATGGGTATTTAGGGTGTAGGCAGGAGAAGGTTCATAGACTCCAGAGCTTTGGGTAGTTTGGGTGTGCTGAGCTGTACTGAGCAGTTATTTACTATGTGCCTTATGGCATTTCTTACAGCACTGTAGGCATGCTGCGAAGTGTCCCATATATAGTATCCCATTTAACCTTATCAGCAAAGCATAGGATAAGTTTTTAATGCACAATGTTATTGATGGAAGAAAATCAAGGCTTTTAAAGTTAGCTGTCAGTGTCATATGAAACAATGAGTCCTCTACGTTTTTCAGTGTCTTCATAACCGTATTATGTGTATAGCTCTTTCTTTACTTCTCTACATAAACTTTCTTTAAGGGTCTCTACTACTTTAAGAAGAATTAAAAATAACTTCCCGAGTTTCATAGAACATCTGAAAGTATTCTAAATCCCCACATAAATTGTGTTTTATATGAGGGCAAGTATTTCATGCATTTTTATTCTTTTACACTCTGTAAAATAGGGTCCCTGTCTTCTTAACACTTGAGCCACATTAAACCTATTGGCACTAATCCCCAGAGTCATGCCTGATGACACCCAGAGCAGGATGTCACCCAGGAGCTGACTCACCAGATGAGTACCAAAAGTATCGTTCGCAAACCCTCAGATTTACTGGGAGCTATTTTAAGTACCCTTTGATTTAAAAAAAGACCTTATTACAATTAGCATATCTCTAAAAAGAGAGATGTCAGTGCTAAAATTCCGCACTCGCATATGGCGCTTTGATTTCTCAGTTCTACCCTGATAGCTCTTCAATTGTACGGAAATCATTGCATGCTGACTCTTGCATTCCATCCTCACTGCACGGAAAGAGTCTAATAAAGGCACCTCGCTCAGCAATAGGAAACGAACTAGATGGCATTCACCCAAAAGAGTAAGGAGAATCGAAGCAAAGGGGAGAGGCATCAAGGTGGGAGCCATGCACCTACACGGGGAGTAATATGCCTACACGGGGAGCCATGCACTTACACGGGCAGCCATGCGCCTACACCGGGAACCGTGTGCCTACACAGGGAGCCATGCGCCTACACAGGGAGTAATACGCCTACACAGGGAGCAATACGACTGCATGGGGAGGCATTTACCTACGTAGAGAGCCATGCTCCTACTCCGTGAGCCATGCACCTACGCGGGGATACAGGTGCTTACACAGGGAGCCATCCATGCGTCTACACGAGGAGTTGGGCACCTACCCAGGGAGCCATGTGCCTACACCGGGAGCTATGCGCTTACACCGGGAGCCATGCACATACACAGGGAGCCATGCAACTAACCCGGGAGCCATGTACTTACACTGGAAGCCATGCACCTACAAGGGGAGCCGTGCGCCTACACAGGGAGCCGTGCGCCTACACGAGAGAGCAACGGATGTGCGCCTACATGGGAGAAATGGATGCGCCTACACAGGGAACCAAGAGATGAAGGCTAAAGAGGCAGCAACAAGAAAACTTGGCTTGTCTTCCTCATGCCTAGTGCAAATGTTCTTAGTATGCTTCAGCATACTTACTGCTTTCTCTGAAGTAAGCCTGTCTCAAGTTTCCCCGATAACCAGCTCAAAAGACTCTTTAATGCCAAGACACTGCCATTCTGATAGGTTTCTAGAAATTATTTCATCCTACATAATGATGCTAAGTACTTATATCCAATGCTTCCTGGTTTCTGATCTGTGTTAAGTTAGGATTTGAAGCAAGGGTGTCTAGCTCCACACTACTTGACTCATTTGTGCAGAAATGTCTTTCTAAGATGAGCCTCTGTCACTTCTGAAGATCAGAGTGTCCTCTGAGCTATATTCTCAGCTCTTGGTCCCACCCTTGACGCAGTCTCACCATACAGCTCAGGCAGGCCTTGAACTCACTAATTAATAAGTCTCCTAGTCAGAGCAACTTACCTGTTTTTAGCTCTCATCAGTGCAAAAGTAGAGAACTCATAAGTCTTCGCCACCACCACAAAGGCCTACAGACCCCAGGGGCATTAACTAGTCCAACTGGACCCACAGCTTCAAGGGAGAACAGAGAATTGACTACGAGGAAGAAAGTCTGGGTGAATTCGTTCTTTGAATGGGGGTGCCCCATTCCTGTGTTTTGGGAAGTGGATGGGATTGTAGGGACTAAATCTTGAGTTTCTGAGAGGTAGAGTTGACCTTTCCCTGTTCTCTGTTAGGAAGCGCTTCTAACTACAATTGATCGGGGTTTTAAAGCTAAGGCTCTCTGGTTTGAACTGCTCACTAGACTTTTGCTTTGTGCAAACTCAACAGTCAAGTTGATCAAGAAGAGAGATTCATCCCACACTCTCCTTCCAGTGGCTCCCATGAGAGGCCAGCCTCGGTGTATGCACTAGTTTGAAATAAGGCCCAACAACACCAGGAAACACCAAAGAGCCACTGCAGGCAAGAGTGTGTGGTAGCATCTCACCTAGATCTGCTGCTTAATGTGGCGTTTGGTGAACTTACGTGTACCTCCCAACCAACGGAGAGCTTGTTAAAATATGGACTCTGGGTTTGCCAGCCTGGGCTAGGGCCTGGGACTTGGCACTTCATGGAGGCTTGCTGGTCACACTGATGCACACTGATGCTGCTTGTCCACAGTCAGCCCTTCGAGGAGTAAGGACGTAGGGGACATGCCAGCTGTGAGGCAGTGTGACCTTACACACTTAGCTGACATGTTTATTTTTAGTATTTCTCTCTGCCTGCTCCTGTGTGGACAGCATTTGAGGCTAACTGTTCTTTAAAGTCCCCCACCCCTTCTGCTGCAGAGTCTGCAACAAGGCAAGCAGCATTGTATGGGGCCCTGGGGGAATATATCCTGGCCCTGGAACAGCTGTGTATTTTGTCAACACCATTATTCTCCTCTGCTGTGTATAATTGAGGATACAGTGTACTGAAGGATAATCCTGGGGTCAGAGCTGAAGGAGAAGGCCAGAACTGGTGATCTTTGCATCTTGATGCCTAGAAAGGTCAGCATGTGACCCAGTTCCCCAGCTTCAAGGGGAGCACGTAAAGATTTGTACCCACTGCTAGCATGAGCTCTGGGGTGACGAATTACTTCAGAGTCACCACCTCCTTGGGTTTCCTTGGGATACATGAGCCTCTGTCTCAAAAGGACAAAACAGTTTCTCAACAAACTAAAGTCTTCACGAGGTCTAGTTATACCATTCCCGATGGGCCGTCAGTCAGCCTCCTACAGAGAGAGAATATCCTACAGAGACAGTAGTGCGGAGAGTGTTCACGGCAGCGCTCGTCCCAATAGCTAGGTTCTGGAACCAACCCAGATGTCCAGCAACAGAGGAGTGGAGAAAGAAGATGTGGCCTTATGTGTTAGGTCTCAAACTCAGCACAGATGGCTAACTGGTTCTCATGTTTTCATTCTTTATGTATGTACACAGAAGAATTCTTGCCAGCCATGATGAAAAACCAAGTTACGTCATTGGCAGAAAATGGGCACAACTGCAGATTATCTTACCAGTTCAAGTAAGCCAGCCTCAGAAAGACAAATATTGTATGTTTTCTGTCATCTGTAGTTCCTACGTTTTTATATAGGCACATAAAGCTTGTGTATGTATAAAAATGAAAGAAGTATAATTGCTTAGGGGGGACACAAGGGAGAGTAGGGAAAGGGGTATGCTCGCATACAACATACACTTGTATGAAGATTTTAAAAATGAATTATTTGAAAAAAGAATCTTTGCCTCTTTGGAAATCAACAAAGGTGGGGCTTAATGCACATCCCAAGCTGTTTCCACGAGAAAGGCGTGCAATCAGGAAACCCAAATTTAGGTCAGGGCCAGTGAGACCGTCTTCCTGAGAAAGAAAAGTAATTATAGAAGAGTGTTTCAAAGAAAGTGGTGGAAAGTATTGCTAATATGTCTGGAGGCCTTCACATGGTGCAAGCTGTATGGTCAAAGTTCCCTGGCTGAGCAGCTACCAGAGGGAACCAAGACAATGAGTGGAACCCAGCCATGCTCTTGCCAGGATAGACTGGGCTGATGTCCTCCTGGTTGTTTTCCTTGACCCAGTGCCTGGGCACCGCCCCTGTGAGAACCCTGGAGACCGCCACCTTCCTATCCAAGCCCCCCCCCCCTCTGTCTATCCTCTCCCACCCCACCTTCCCAGCTAGGTGAGATTTCTTCACACAGTCGTCTCATGGGACCATGTTCCCTAGGACCAATGTTTTACTAAATTGCAACATTCTACTTCCCAATATACTGGCCCCTCCTTTTCCTGTAGCTTCTTAGGTTGCACTGTGATCTCTTCTTGCATGGGGCCCCACCATAATGCTATGAGAGCCCCATCATAGATAGCACAGTAAATGCCAGCAAAAGTATGCTATTGTGGAGACAACTTGAACTAAACAAATCTCTTTTCTTTATAAAGTACTCACTCAGATTCAGGTATGTTGTTATAGCGATGGAAAGCTATTGCACACACTAAAAAAATTTTTTTCTCTGTTCCATATACTACTTTCTTTCATTGCTCCCTGTACACTTTTATTCTCTGTTTGCATTACATTATTTTGTTAGGCACATATAAATTATAGTCTTTAGTCTTCTATTAAGCATCTTGCTTCCCTTCATCTAATACAGAGGTTTCTCTATGATTACATAAATGTGTTCTCATTCTTCTTGACAGCTTCGGAGTATTTAAACACAGGAATCTACAATATTCTACTCAAGTATTCTATTTGCTGAAGTCTTCGGTAATTTCCAGGGTCTTCTGCTGCAGACATTAGTGTAAGAAACTCCCTTCTGATAGTCTATTTTGCATGTGTTCAGGTATAAGTAATGGCTAGATTCAGAGACAAGCTATAGCTGACTTAAAGAGTAAATGTGGGGCTGGAGAGACAGCTCAGCCTTAAAAGCAAAGAGTCAAATATAAGAGTAAATGTGATGTTGACACAATGTTGCTAGATGTGGCCCAGTCTCCCAGGCTATTCAATGGGGTTTGGGGCACTCTGTTCTTTCTCTAGTCATCTATGAGAGTAACTGTTTATTTCTCTGTTGTCTTGCCAGAGGAGTATATGTCATACTTTTGCCCACATGGTAAATGACAAATGTCACCTACTGTAGTTGTAGGATTTGGTTTCTTGTCAAAGGTACATCTTTAAGGGCCAGTTTTATGTTCTTCTGTGTTCTTCTCCCACAGCAAAGCCATTATTGGTTGTTTTCTCACAAATTCTGAGAGCTATTGGGATATTGAATATTATAACTAGCATTTTAAAAGCCAGATTTTTATCTTTAGACTTTTGCTTGTGGTAATTCTTAGCCATACTTTTTCTTTTTCTTTCTTTTTTTTTTTATTGTTATTTTCTCTCTAGATTTTAGAATTTGAATCAGCAATAGACAGAAAGATCTTTTCTTCTACAGTCTTGTAGTTTTGTAACAGCCTCACTATGCAGTCCAAGCGATCCTCAAGTTTGTGACATTGTCCCATCCCCTAAAGGCTGGGGCTGCAGGCATACACCTGGATCTTATTACGGTTTTCAATAATTTTTACCTATATGCCCCTAAACCATTTACTTGGTTTCATTTTTCACATTTAAATGCTTTATCTACTAGATATTCCCTGTGATGTGGCACAAATTGTAGCCAGCATTACCCTTGATTCACTGACTCTATGACATTTACCAAAGTCAATTGGAATGTTGTCTTGACCCAACTCAAATTCCATCTTTGCCTCATAGCAATTTCTACTCTGTCCACTAGTCCATTGATGGAATTCATGCAGGCATAGATTATCTCTCCCAGAATTTAGTTTTAATTAAAACAGATACATCACTTTCTCCCCTGTCTTTCCTCTATCCAGCTCCTCCCAGCCTCCTTCAGCAGCCCATACACCCCCAGTCTTAGTTAATAGCTCTGTGAAATGTTTCTCCTTGAACATAAACATGCCTGTTGGTATTGCTATGGTTTCTGTCTGGTTTATTCAGTCAGTTCCAGGAGAGGCTGTTTCACAGGTGATTTCCTGGTGCTCTGCTTCCTACAGTCTTTCTGCCTCTTCTCCTGCATGTTCCCTGAGCCATAGGTTCTGGAACTGTGAGCTCTGGGGCTGGGCTTCCATGAGCTGTTGGTATCTGCATTGCATCCACGTGTGGTTTTCTGTGACGCTCTCTGTTTGCTCTAAAGAGAGCTTGGGTCATTCTGTTTGTTTGTTTAGTTTTTGAAGAGTGGTAGCTACACTGACCTAAGAAGTGTGCCTTGCACACAAAGATTGTCCTTGGGCCAGGGATCTGGATCTAGGCCTGTGGGCTTGCAGACAATGGAGGGTTAGGGGAAAGGCGAAACCAGCCTTATACTATTTGTCAATACTTACATGTTTCAAGTGTTTTTTCTAGGTGTTATTACTTGAATTGTGTTGGTTTTATTAAGAGTGGAACTGATCATTAGAATTTGTGTGTGTGTGTGTGTGTGTGTGTGTGTGTGTATTCAGAATGCAAGGTTGGTTCAATACTCATAAGTCAATTTCTGGGCCTATGGATATAGCTCAGTACTACAGTGCTTCCCTAACTTGTGTGAGTCCCTGGGTTCTATCTCTAGCAGGATACACACACACATGTGCACATACACAGGCATGTACACACATGCACACAAATGCACATCCATGCATATATGCACTCACAGATACATGCATACACAGATACATGCACACACATACATGTAAACATATACTATCACCACTACTTCAATAAGTGATTACACTTCTGGTGTATACTATAACATGAGTGGATTTGAGGGCTTTATCTTAGGAGAAGCAAGACAAGCACAGAATAATGCTATATAATTTTCCTTTTACAGTAGTCAAAATAATAGAAACAGCATGAATGGTGACTCTATGGATAGAGGTGATGGAGATGGAACTTTATTGCTTAGAGTACAACATTTCAGTTTTGCAGAATGAAGAGTTCTATAGGTGGAATGTATAGATATACTTCTATAGGTTGAAGTATATCTACAGATTCAGAATATGAATGCAGTTAATGCCTTTGAACTATGTTTAAAAATAAAAGAACAAAGTTTATGTTTTATGTATTTTGTCACAAAAAGATATCTCAAGAATCAATTACTATATTAGTGTATTGAAATTATAGGTATGATAAAACATAATCTTTTCCATCATAAGTAAGATAAAACATAATCTTTTCAATGAGACCAAAAATGCTTTTGGCAAAATTTTTCATAATTTTTAAGTATTTTCATAATCAAAAACTTAGTTAAAGTAACAGAAATGTTCAAACTATAATAACAGACTTTGATAAAGGCCTTGTGGGTTATAGCATACACAGTGGTGAACTATTCCTACTAAACAGGAAAATAGCCCTTGAAATTGTTTAGATTTACTTATTTAATGTATATGAATGCTTTGCTTGCATGTACATATGTGTGCTCTGTACATGCTTGGTGCCCAAAGAAGTCTGAAAAGGGAACCTGATCCCTTGGAACTGGAGATGCAGATGGTTCTAAGCTACCACAAGGGTGTTGGGAATCAAAGAACAGGTCTCCTGAAAAAGCAACAAATGCCTGTTACCAACAAGCCATCCCTCCAGCCCTTAACATATCCCTTTGAGCATAAAACTACATTTATAGTTGAATTCTTTTCTGTCATCACCAGTCGATGGTGAGTTTGATTACACACTGAAGGGACCAATGGAAAGCCTGTGGCTGAGAAAGAAATCCTCCTGGAAAGCTTGATTTGGAAAGAAAACGAGAACCGAGAAGTGAAGCTACCAAGTCCATAGACTATAAAAATCAATGTGTAAAATATAGTATTCACTTACGGAAAACAGATGGAAAATGAGATTTAAAAAGCCATTTGAACTACTTCAGCATGACAACCCATCTACTAGGAAGAGCTGAGGTTTTCAGAGCTTTGTACTGAGAGCTTTGAGATATCCTTGAAAGAAACACAAGCTGCTCTGGATAAACGTAAAGTCACAGAGGTATGAGGTACACCACACTGCATTAGCTACTGTCGTCACCTGGGCAATGAAATAGCTGAAAGGCACAACTTCGGGGAAAACATATTTATTTGGGCTCACAGCACGAGGAGATCTGGCCCATTGTGGTTAAGAAGACACTGGCAACAGAAACACCATGCAATGTCACAATCACGGCCTTGGAAATAAAACCAGATGGCTACCATGAAGCAGAGGGAACTTGCATTGGTAATGGGATTGGCTATCACCTATAAGGCCTTTACCCAGTGACCTGCTTCTGCCGCAAGGCCCCATCTCCTTAAGGGTCCGTCAACCTCCCCAAACTGCATCACAAACTGGGGACCAAGTATTCCAGTAGGTGAATAATAGGGAGATAGATATTCATGGGTTAAGACTCTGAATGGTGAAATTCCAATTATTCTGATATTGATATAAGATTCAATCTAATCCCAGCCAAAGTACCAGTAGGAACTATTGACTAAAAACTGATGAACTCATCATAAGACTTATACAATAATACGAAAGATCTGCAAGAGTCGCAGGAATTTGGGAAAAAAAGGGAGCAGTGGTTCTTTATAAAAGTTAATATAAGAATAGTTCTGGGGCTGGAGAGATGGTTCAGAGGTTAAGAGCACTGATGCACTTCCAGAGGTCCTGAGTTCAAATCCCAGCAACCACAGGGAGGCTCATAACCGTCTATAATGAGATCTGGTGCCCTTTTCTGGAATGCAGTTATATATGCAGGCAGAATACTGTAAAACAAACAAACAAACAAACAAACAAATAAGGATAGTTCTGACAGTCATAGCTGCAAAACTAAGGAGAAGACACCAAGCAATGGACACGTGCTTTGTGCATCTAAAGGGTTAACTGGTATTGAGATGACTCAAATTGTTGTCTGGGAGACAAGAAACCACTTTGACGCCCTTGCCCGCCCTAGTCTATGCCTCTGGCACAGGGTATGACCTAGTCTATCCTTACACCTCTATAAAGTATAGCAAGATGAGGTATAGCATGGAAACAAGGGGAAGGGGGCGGAGCGTGTGGGGACCCCTCCCTCATGGGACCGGCGGCCCCTCCTTCCTTCTGCGGGTCCTCTGTTTCCTCACTTCCGGGCTACTTCACCCTCCATCTTCAACTCCTAGGCGAAGCGCCTTGACTTGGCTGATTCCCAAATCAGAAAATAGCTTCCGGGGGCTGCGGTTCCCATCTACCAGATTTTTAGTTGTAAAATCCTTAATTATTGGGAGCTTCATGAAGCCTATATAATATTGTATTTTATAATATTTCACTTGCCTTTACAAACAACTTTGACGTTTCCAGTGTTTATAGATCAGTTAGTTGACACAGAAACAGTCGAACAGTTTTGCCGAAAGGCAAGTCAATTGAGCGAGATTAGGAACCGGCTCTGGTTTCTGTTTTAACCATTTAATTAACACTACAGAGAAACAACCCCACCATCATCACCATCTGCCACAATTTTCTTGTTCTTATCCTTCCTCTTCCTCCCCATTCTCCTCTCCCTCCTCCTCCTTCTTCTTACCATGTCGGCTCTTAGTGAATATTATTAAGTCATTAATATTTGACAAAAGCATATTAATTGAGTTGCTCTGTTGTTCTGAGCCTGCTGGAAGGAGTTCAAAATGTAGTGCGAAGACAAAAATGAGCGGATTCCCACAGGCATCTCCATGCAGAAGGTGACAATGGAAGAGGTGAGCAGCCACCAAAGTAGCTTCTCAGACTGTGGGCACAGGAGGCCTGTAGGGTCAGGTGAGAGCAGTAAGATGCCGTGGGAGAGCTGATGCCAGTCAGCTGGGTATGGAGCCAAAGAGAAGGCGGCTGATGAAGCAGCCGAGCCACAGATGCGGCCCCAGGAAAGGATGTGATCCTGTCCGGGGTTGCCCGCCATTTCATACAACCTGTAGGTGAAGCTTGAGTGAGAAGTAGCGACTGCAGAGTCACAAGAGTCCTTGGTGCTTGCTTAAGGGGCTTAAATTTTCTCCTCAGGCAAAGGCAAGGCACACAGGGAGTATAAAAGCTCCTTAAGGAAAGGGACTTCAACGAGTCAGTGTTTTGGAAAGATCACATAAACGGGATTACAGAGGAAGAGAGAGCTAAGCTGCTGTTGCTATAACAGAGGCCTGGGAAGCAGAAAGCCTCACCCAGAGGAGGCGAGGAGGAGGAGGAGGAGGAGGAGGAGGGTTAGACTGGCATCCCTGGCTCATTTCCATCAGTCAAAAAGGGATTTCTTTCTCTTGGTTCACTTTATTGACATAAGGAAAAGCAAGGAGTGGTCCCCTGAAGCTTTCAGACTTGGACCTAAGTGGCTGCCGCTGGTGTTTCCTGAACAGAGAGTGCCCGAATGGCAGGCAGATGCCCATCCAAGGCCTCGGTGTGCCTAGCAACAAAGAGGCTGATCGACAGGTGTCCAAGCACAAGCACGGATGTGATCGCGTTGTTCTTTGACATGAGTCGCTATACTTCTGTCTTTGACTATACCGTGACTTCCTGATTAGTAACTGCTGATACACAGCTTCAGAAACTGTGACACTGGCCCGGTGATACCTCACCCTTTAATAACAGCCATCTTTATTGGCCACATGAAAGCTACTGTTTTTCAAAGAACAGAAACAGATACGTGTGCATAAAGTCTTGTCTCCCCCGCCCCCCGCCCTTTCCCTTCCTTAGTCCTTTGTCTTTTTCTTTTCTCCCGTTCCCTTCCTCCATTTCTCCATTTTTCTTCCCTTGTCCTCTTGTCTCCTCCCCTTTATCTTCCCCCTCCACACCGTTATGGATCCAGGAGAAACTCGCTCTCCACCTGAGCTGACTCCACGACCGACTATCCTGTGAGCACTGGGAGCCCTCAGACCTGGAGCGAGACAGACTTTGCTATTAAGTTTAGCGGTCTCATGGCAAGTCCCATCAACTACCCCTTTCACCACCTCCTGCTCATCACATGACCCACACTTCACCTTCTGTGGGCTGGATTGGTTACATTCTCTTCCCAGCTGGCATGCAGAGATCACCTCACGGAAAGAAGTTTAAAAATAATTGTAAGCTCATTGGGCATGGCAGCGTCCTGGTGGGAAAGGACACAGGTGAGGACAGGAGGTACCTGTTTCTGCTGGGAAGAGAGTACTTTAGGTACCAAGCAAAGCCAGAGGAAGACCAAGGTTGAGGGCGCACGTATGGAGGTCTCTGACTTTGAGTAAGATGACATCCTTTAGTTGACAATGAAGCAGTTTGAGTGTGACCCTTTGGAGGACTTTTAGTGGCAGCTTTGCTATAACCAGCACAGGCTACTGGAGAGAACCTGCCATACATTCAAATTGCGAGTTTTATTGACTTGCTGTGAGAATTCGAAATTCCTTTCTTCGCTAGTCTTCAACATCCTGACTGATCAATTTAGTAAAGACTAGCTAGTAATTCGCTAGAGCTTCTGGGAATTTGCATAGGTAACTTTGTGAAACATTTCCCAATATAATCTTATTTTATTATTACCACTTATCGTCATGGAGAATAATCTCAGTTTCAAAGGATATTTGATACATGGATGTTTCTAAAAGTATGATACAAGAGAAATTAATTTGTGGTGAAAAATGTTTTTTTAAAGCCTTCTGGGATCTCTAAATCTCCATAAACAGGGAGCATTGTTAAGCTCGAGAGAGGATATTATCACTTATTACACAGTTATTTTCCACTCTATTCTTGGGAAATGAGTGTCTCATAGATGGCAGGCAATGTGGTCAGAGCAGAAAGTTATACCCATATAAATACCGCAAATGTGGGATGGACTTTACAGCAGATACAAGGGTATCAGGCCTCAGTTTGAGTACACAGAGGTCTGAAAATCTGTCCTTCTTTGAAATATGGTTTTATTAAAATGCAAATATTTTAAATTTTTATTTACTTTTTATTGACATGTGTGTGTGTGTATGTGTGTGCATGTGTGAGTTTATGTGCACCATGTGGATACAGGAGGGAGCTCCCAGAGGCTAGAAAAGGGCATCAGATCTTGGAGCTGGAGTTATAGACAGTTGTGTACATGTCTGTGTACCATGTATGTGTGTGTGTACATTTACAAATGAATACACACACACACACACACACACTACAGGTCCTCTGCAAGAGCAGTTCATGCTTTTAGCCACTGGACCATCTTTCTAGTTCTGTAAAAACAGTTTCTTTCTTCTAGCATACACTCAACTCCTAACAGCAATACTTCTTGATTTTATTATAGCTTCTGTATATCTACAAGGATAAAGATATGTATATAAGTTTATGTAAATCAAGGTCATTGGAAATCACGATCTTTTTATATTTTTAGTACCAGATGGCTGCTGAAGCCATGATCTGGCAGTATATTTGGATACCTTTCAAGTTTTGGGGCTTTGTTAAAAAGGATTATTTAAACAAACAAACCCAACCTTTTTGAATGAATTCAGTATAACCTAGAGCTTTGCCTCTAGGCAGGAAAGTCTGACTCACTGAGGATAATTGCAAACCTGAGCACACAATCCATATAACTAGACTAAATATGAATGGAATCAATATTAAGACATTTCTTCTCAATAATGATAACTGGATCTTAGAAGCATTTCAGCAATAAATAGCCATGGTTTAATTTCTTTAAAATATGTATGTGGAGAATCCACACCCCTATGAGACATAATAAATGACTTAATGTTCAACTCATTAGAGAGATTAATGTCCATCTAGTTTGGCAGATAGAATACACACACACACACACACACACACACACACACAGAGAGAGAGAGAGAGAGAGAGAGAGAGAGAGAGAGAGAGAGAGAGAGAGAGCATGGTGGCTGATGCCTTTGGTCATTCAGATGACGGTTAACCTTACAGACTCCTAAAGTCGGGTTCACATAGGGGCTATCCCAATACGGTCTGTAAAAAGCCCAAAGAGGAAGAAACTTCTAGACCATATTGCCAACTCCCAACTAGCAAGTCTCATTTGAGAACTTGTTCTGATATTACAGAGAGCCACATAGGAACAAAGTTCACAGTGAAGAATATGAGCAATAAAAAGTTGGCGTTAGGGTACTAGGACGGGGGGTGGGGGTGGGTGAATCTCGGGTTTATACTTAGAATTTATTAATGTTATTTGTATTTTAAAAGTCTTGATAGATTAGTACATGCTTACACATGAAGAAGTTTTGTTTATGTGAGCGTCAACTAATATGTTTTTGTACCAGTTGTGCATTGCTTTCAGTCATTTCTACATAAGTTTTGTGGTAGGAGTATACATTGAGGATTCCTTGCGACCACAGACATCAGAAAAGGTGACAGTTATATTTTAACCATGAGATCAAACTATTAAAATTACTCAAAAAATCATATAGTGGATTTTAGAATTTCTACAATTGAAAATCATCGCTTCTTCTTCTTCGGGAAAACGCCAAATGGCGGATGACGTCGGTGCAGCAGCAGGGCCTGGGGGACCCGGGGGCCCAGGATTAGGAGGCTGCGATTCCTTCAAGTGCTCCAAGGAGGTTGCCACTACCATCCGAGGGGCCATCATCTTGGCCAAGCTTTCTATCGTCCCTGTGCAGAGAGGCTACTGGGGGAACAAGATTGGCAAGCCCCACATTGTTCCATGCAAGGTGACAAGCTGCTATGGCTCTGTGCTGGTGCGTCTCATCCCTGCCCCCAGAGGC
>NC_034610.1:45145175-45231735 GCF_900095145.1 Mus pahari | reverse complement strand
AGAAGAAGAAGAAGAAGAAGAAGAAGAAGAAGAAGAAGAAGAAGAAGAAGAAGAAGAAGAAGAAGAAGAAGAAGAAGAAGATCACCATAACACCTAATGACATGTTATATTATTTCTTGACCTTCACCCTCTTCTCCTACCTCATACCACCATTCCTAAGCCAATCTTCCCAAAGACCAGCTTCCTCCCAAAAATCGGCTAACATCTTCCGTTACTCTCCCTGAACATTCCCCAGTTTCGCCCCCTGATGCCTGCTATAATTGGGTCCCATATTAATCACACAAGCATCTCTTCTAACTCACCTGCCCTAACTTCAGTCTGTCAGTTTATCTTCCATACTATTCAACACAAGGTCTCGACTTGAGCCCAAGTTACGAGCTATTATGGGCTTATCTCTAATCTGAAATTAGTGGGACCAGAAATGATTCAGATTTTAGATTTTTTTAAATTTTGAAATATTTGCACATTCATAATGAGATATTATGGGGACAAGACCCAAGTCTAAACATGAAATTAATTTATGTTTCATATACACTATCTGTCTGTCTGTCCTATGGCTTATACAAGATTTTTTTCACAGCCATGTTTGGAACACACTATTTGTGACATTATATCAGTGCTTAAGAAATTTCTGAGTTTTGGAATATAGGGGTTTTTAGAATTTTGGATTGGGTTGCTTAACCTGCATTTTTAAATTCCTACAAACACTTTTTACGTATACTCCAATTACTACTTAAGCTAGATAACCTTGAATTATTTAAAAAGTTAATACACACTGTGCCATTTAACCTCCGTCGTCCATTTGATGAGAACTGGAATCACGCAGAAGGCAGATAACTAGGCGTACCTGGGAGGAGGTTTTGCTTAGAGTGTTTGAGATCGGAAGGCACAGTGCAGTGGGTGGCAATGGTTCCCATCAGGGCTATGTAAAAGTGAGACCAGCTGAGTGTTCACACTGCTCTGTTTCTGACCTTGGACACAATGTGACCAGTTCCTTTCAGCTTCTGTTACTGTGACTTCTCCAAGATGACAAAATGTAACCTGGATCTGGAAGTCAAAATAAAATCATATCTATATCAAGTCCCTAGTGCTATCCTATTGCTTTGAAGCAATAGGAAAAGAGATATAGGTTTAGTATGTTTTAAAAATTATATCGGTATCTTTTGCTACCTACTGAAATACATCTTTTATATCTTTCATAACAACAGTTATATACCCTTGCATTGTTAAATCACAATGACGTGGGTTTAGACAGGCACTGGACACTTATTAAATGAGAACAGTATAGCCGGAAGAAAGAAAGGTTCTGGCTCTAATTTTGCTGAGATTTCATAAAAGTTATGTTGTTGGCTAAGTCATTGATCCTTATCTGCAAAAAAGAGCCAATAAAAGGCTAAGCTGTTAATTCTGGATGGTTCTGTTTTCAGGGATGATGATATACCCCTTCTATCAGGCAGCTTTTATTGCTCTTTCTTATCAAGGTTACCTTTCAGGATTCTTGTGCAGGGTAATCTCAGGAATTATGTTCAGCATCCTCCCCAGACTCCACAAGGGGTTTGCTAAATGCTTGGTGCACACCACTCTTGCTAAACGCTTGGTGCACACCACTCTTTCTTAGTTTTAACCTTCCTCTGGGGTTTCTTGGGAAGTGACACACACACACACACACACACACACACACACACACACACACACACACACACACACGGCCTCTGCAGACTTGCAGAGCACACATTTGTAGTCAGGCAGGCCTCAGACGGTTTACTGGTCTGGCTGTGTGGCCAAGACAATAAGCAGCTCAGAGCTGGAGGGTAAAGTCAATAATGCAAATGTAATCATAACCTTATCCCTGAGCAAAAGATATAGCTACATTCTTGAATGTGGCCAAAAGCTCAGACTTCAAGATGACTGTCTGCTCAGAGAGTCCCCGGAGCTCAAAGTCTGAGGGTGTGAGTGTGGTCCTGGAGATGAATGTCGGGTATATGTAAAGGGTGGTACTTTAGGATTCAGCCATGCTTGCATCCCTGGTATTCACTTAGAAGAACAGCCTGGGACATTTGGGATCAAGTCCAAGCTGGTCTCTGAAGTTAGGGAAGGAGGGGCTCCTAATGAGGAGGTCAGGGCAGTGCCAGGAGTGCAGGGGGCACAGAGACAACTGGAAGGTCCTCCCCCCAGAGAGCCATGTCGGGTCTGTGGGGTGGGGCGACTAACTACTCATGGCTGTAGTCTGAAGGGAAATACGACAAGATTCTGTCTGAAAGCAATGCCTTCTCCATTCTCAGAGAGTTTAACCATGGCCTTCGGGACACTATCTCTTCCAAGTCCACAGACAGCTGTTTGCTGGCAACAGCAGTGCCAGAAAAGAGTGGCGGGTAGTTGCTGGAGCATGCTGGGTACAGCCTTAATGACCACAGTGGCTTCTTGGGTCAAGTTCTAGACCAGCATACCGTAACTCAGCAGGCATTAGTTAAGATGGCTCACCATCTAAGCCTGGATGTACAGCACTGACTCACAGGGATCAATCAAGTTCTCCCCCCTCCCCCCTCCATCCCCACTGACACCAGAAAAGGAAAAAGAAGGGACTCTACAGCAAGCTGCCTCTTCTGTGGACAGGTCCCTGCTTACAGTGGAGAATTCCAGAAGGAGGAGACAGGCACTTGGAGGGGGTGGAGGAGGGGCAGAGATCCGAACTTCCTTGTTTGAGGAAGTTCTTAATGACTACCCATCTGCCTTCAGAGAAGAACACATTATTCATTTCAGTCTTGCAGCCTGAGTTCTCAAAGCCAAGCCCTGTTGTCAGAAATCTGTGTCCTCCTGTTTTCTCAGCAACAGCATGGGCCCCAAGCAGTCGCAAATGTCCTTTCTTAAACAGTCCAGTGATAATTAGGAGGAGCCCAGATAGCTAGCACACTTTCCCCCCCCTTGGTGAGTAATTATGAAGTCTATGACTATTTAAATGCATCCTCTGAGCCACTTAAAGGGCAGGGTAATAATTAATCAGCAACAAGTGATTCTTGGGCACTTAACAGTTTTCTAAGCATTAATCATACTCACAACTGACTGCTAATGGAGCTTATCAACCATTTAGCAACTCTGAAAGTGAATTTCTCTGCAGGTGTGGAGAGCCTTGAGACATTTCGGTTTTACCAAGCAAATATTTCCTACACTTTAATTCCGGGGGGGGGGGGAGAGGTTTAGAAAGTGAGGTTAATGTTTTGCTGTTCTTTTCTGGACTCAGTTCTGTTCCCGAGTCCAGAAATTGTGCATCCCATCTGCGAGGCAGGAGGTTGTCTTGACCATCCTCCACCTCATTTCCAAGAGTGTTCTGCCTCCAAGATCCACTGACTGCATCATCATCTTTATCATCAGAAAAAGAGAATAAGAATGTCTGACCCAAAGGAAAATGAATTTTAAAAAACCGGGACCTTTTTCTTAGAAGACAAGTAAACTAGTGTCTCATTTGCTTTTAAAATAAAAGATGGGGTACTAGAAGGAGCTTAAGTGTAGGAGTTATAAAAGAAGTCTTTAGTTTAGTAGCCGGAAGAGGTTCAACACAGGAGAGAAGATAATGGCGACAAAGAAGTTCTCAGATAAAACTGACGTTGTTATTTTGTTGCCATTCTTTCTAGCAGGGAATGGCAATCTTCCTCCATATAAGGCTGCTTAGTAACTAGTCTACTCGCTGCAAAGCACACACAGCCTCTGCTTCATGCTAAGAATGTCCTGAACATTTTCAGCTCACACAACCCCCAGGAGTAGACTTTGCAGACTGCTGTGTTAAGACTATAGAACAGGACAGATGTTGCCAAGATTCACCCACTGAAATTTTTATATGTGTTTTATAAGAAAGTATCCTTTACATAGAAGCTTAATATATTTTAATGGGGAAATCTAAACTGGTCCCTCTCAGAAAGTGTGAATTAATGTGTATTGATGCAAGACAAATGACTTTCTTTTTAGGCTTCTCTGTCTCGTGATCTCTTAAGGGAACATGGAAAGCTTTGAAAAGCATCCTATGTCTAGGTTCAGGCATAAAATCTTTAAGACTATCTCAGATAGAATGTTTCCCTATCACTCAGGCTGGCCTCCAACTCAAGATCAGACCCTCAGTTGCCCAAGTGCTGAGTTAACAGATCCACTACTGTAACTGGCTTGGCTCCTTAAATGCTTACATTTTTTGTTATTTGTTGTTGTTTATCTTGTTATTGTTTTCTTTCTTTGTTCTTTCTGAAGATAATACAAACGACTTATGTGATTAAATTCAGAATCGTCCAGGTGATTGCCATGGAATCTTTTCTAAATTTAAGATCTCTGGGTGTTCGTCTGATTGGACCGTTCTCCCAAAATGCTATGAACTGGGCTGCTCATGCCAGCAGGGATTTATTTCTCACAGCCGTGCAGGCTGAGAAGTCCAAGATCAAGACAGATTTGGTAGCCAATGAGAACATGCTTCCTGGCTCGTTAGAGGAAAGCTTCTTGGGTTGCAGACATGACTCAGGGGGTGAAGTATTTGATGTATGTGCTGAGGACCTGAGTCTGAGTTCCCAGAGCCCTTGTTGTACTAAAAGCCTGACACTTTAGTGCATCCCTATAACCTCAGTGCTGCTTCTACAGGAGGTGGACTTGGAGGCCGGAGAATCCCTGGATGCTGCAGTCAGCTGGCCTGGTGTAGGCTGTACAGCAGCAAAGAGGCCCTGCCTCAAACAAGGTAGGAGCAAGGACTAACATCTGAGTTGGTCTTCTGACTTCATGCACACCCTGGCAAGTACGTGCTTGCACTCCACAGGCACACATCTCTATACATCTCCTTCTGATTCTCTCCCTCCCTGCCTCTCTGTTCTTACGTGATGGAAAGAAAGATCAGAGGGTGTTTTAGAGACCTCTTTCAAAAGAGCAAGAGCACCAGTTCAGAGGGCAGAGCTACATTACTTCCCTCCAGTTCACCTCTTAATAATGTTACTTGGAGGACAAGATTTTTTATTTTTTAACATATCTTTACATTATTTTTTATTATTATTTTATTAGATATTTTCTTCATTTACATTTCAAATGCCATCCCGAAAGTCCCCTATACCCTCCCCCTGCCCTGCTCCCCTGCCCACTCACTCCCACTTCTTGGCCCTGGCGTTCCCCTCTATAGGGCATATAAAGTTTGCAAGACCAAGGGACCTCTCTTCCCAATGATGGCTGAATACGCCATCTTCTGCTACAAATGCAGCTAGAGACACGAGCTCTGGGAGTACTGGTTAGTTCATATTGTTGTTCCACCTATAGGGTTGCAGNCCCCTTCAGCTCCTTGGTTACTTTCTCTAGCTCCTCCATTGGGGACCCTGTGTTCCATCCAATAGCTGACTGTGAGCATCCACTTCAGTGTTTGCTAGGAACTGGCATAGCCTCACAAGAGGCTGCTATATCAGGGTCCCTTCAGCAGAATCTCGCTGGTATGTGCAATAGTGTCTGGGTTTGGTGGCTGCTGATGGGATGGATCTCCGGGTGGGGTAGTCTCTGGATAGTCCATCCTTTTGTCTTAGCTCCAAACGTTGGGAGGACAAGATTTCTGCCGGTAAAACATCATCACTGTATCCTGAAGATGAGAAGATTTGACTGCAGAATGGATAAAATATGCAAATGAATGTAGCAATTTCCATCAGCTGACCAGAAGGGAGGTCTGTGGAGACAGAGCTGTGAGATGCTTACCAATCGTGTTTTTACATCCTGGGAGTCAAACCATTGGTCACACCTGACTATTCTACTTTACTTGAATTTCACTGAACTTGGCTTATGTACTTTATAAAGTTAGTTTTGACTTGTATAGCTATAACTAAAGGGTAGGGACCATCAAACCAACTCGGGAAGCTGGTATTTTGTTTGTTTGGTTTTTGCTTTTTTAAAAAAACAATAGTTAAGTAGAGGGAAGGGTGTCAAAAATCTTAAAGGTCCTGTTTTAGATACCAAATAAAATAAGTATGTATACAAAAATCTTAACAACAATGATATTTTCACTCGTAGCTAAAAAGCTCACTTGAGGCATTATTTGAGAGAATGAAGTTCTAGAAACTTAATGTAACTGATGGAATTTGACTGAAATTTAAGCCCAAACCTTCACTAAGAATAAGTCTTCCGTATACCTATCATATACCTTGAAGGGAGTTATATATTTTGGTGTGTACTTCCTTGTTATATAACCTAAAATTCAGCTTTACTTTTGTTATCTGAATGTTGAACAAGAAAATGCAAATGCAAATAAAATCTCTATTTGCTTCCTATTCCTTTTATAGCACAGTCTGGTTGCATTAAAGGGTAAATATAGTTTGAAATATGAATTGTCTCTCACTTGATTCAAATTAGATGAATTATTTTGCACATTTAGTGATTAAGACAGTCTATGCAATTATTATCCCCACACAAATATAATAATCTATTAACTGACTCTGTATTCACGTGGCATGCTGGATTGCTGGCTAAAATGTGATCAGTGTGCCAGAAAGTGTTTGGATAAGCTTGGTGTCTTAGGGTTTCTTCTGCTGCAATGAAACACCATAACTAAAAAGCAAATTGGAGAGGTACAGTGTAGGAGGCCACGGCCCCTCCCCTGGGCTACCCAAAGCTGCACCTTTAAAAGATGGCACCTGTTGGCTATGGAGCTTGTAGTAAACAGGTCCATATTTGATGGTGATATGTTCCCGCTCTTCTGGTTGGCTGAGGCCGTGCCTGGTGAGGTGACATGGCCTGCTGCGATTGGAGTGGATAAGAGTATAAAAGGGCTTGCATCCCGGGGCTCAGGGGAGATGAAGAGGGAGATGATGAAGATTGTTCAAGGTTTCTGAATAAACTGTTGTTAGAAGAACTGGTGGTTGTGTCTTCCTTGCTGGTCGAGAGGACACAACAGGAAAGATTCATTAGCTTACACTTTGAGATCATAATCCATGATTGGAGGAAATTAGGACAGGAACTCAAACAGGGCTGGAACCTGGAGGCAGGAGCTGATGCGGAGGATGCGGAGGATGTGGAGGGATGCTGCTTTCTGGATTGTTCCTGATGGCTTGCTCAGTCTGCTTTCTTATAGAACTCAGGGCCAGTATTCCTGGGAATGTACCACCCACAGTGGACTAATAGAGGAGGTGAACTTCCAAGGTGGCTGGCTTCTTCCTTATTCTCCTCACTTGCAAAAAAAGCCTGACAGCTTAAACAAAGGCTCCCAGTGTCAGGCTCCCTGCTGATGGACTGGCTCAACAAGCTCATCCCCCCCCCCCTCCACAGAACTGATTGTGGACCAATCAGCTATCCTGTCTGTCTTCAAACTGACCAATCATAAAGTAGGGGAGGAGTAGTCCTCAGGGGCTTCTCAGAAGGTCTTCTTTTTCTGTGTGTCTGCGCATGCCTGTGCTTGGTCATCCCTGATAAACTCTTCTTCAACTGGTGGTTCTGTCTGCACTGCTTGCAGTTTCTCTGCTGCTTCCTGTTGCACTTCAGATTTTCCCTGCTTATTTGTTTAATCACCACAGAAAATTAACCCGATCAAGACCCCTGGGCTGTATCATTACGAGATCCCTAGATTGCATCACTTCTACATTCATCTTGGCATATTGTCTCCACTGAAGTACAGTCAATCACTGTTCCAGGGACATGTTCGAGATATCACTGAGTGATTTTGTCATGTGAACATAGTAAAGTGTAAAGTGTACTTACTCACACCAAGATGGCTGTGACCATGTAATCTCACAGGACTGACCTCATGGATGTGGTCACATGATTGCATGGCACGCGGCTGCATATGAAGGAACTCTGACCCCTCACTTGAATGAATACGGAAAAGGCAGGACCTTTTCCACAGCCTTTTCAGGTAACTATGGGGGAAAAAAACAATGCTATTTTACATGGTATTTTAAATTTTTGGCTCAATGAGATATTAACAGCTTGAAAATGTGGACATACATCATTATAAACTATCAAGAAGTCATACGCCTTCGCAGTCTCACCTGTCTCATCAAAGCAACAACACATTTAAGTTTTGGAAATCAAGCAGATCATTGAGAGCATTCAACAGAAATTCAAATTTTCACTCAAAATGTAAGATTTTATTATTCAAAACAAATATTGACAAGGCAATTCTTTTTAAAACTGGCAAACGCAACCCATTTTGTTCTTTTCTTTTTTTGTTCTTTTTTTTTTTTTTAAGGAAAAATGTCACCAGACCGGGTGGTGAGCGCCTTTAATTTCAGCACCACTAGGGAGGCAAAGACTGGTGGAGCTCTATGATTTCAAAGTCAGTCTGCTTTCTATAGTGATTTCCAGAACAGCCGGTGCTAAGTAGAGAGAAGAGAGACCCTATATCAAATAAATAAATAAATAAACACATAAATAAATAAATAAGAAAAATAAACAAATCTCCAACGCTGAGGAGCCATAGTTTATCAGTTGATGTTTCCAGTGCTAACAGTATCCCATGGAATGATACCAAGGACGCCTTGAGTGTCCGCCCCGCCCCGCATCTTTGAGATGAATGTCATGAAGCTTCAGTAGGCTGCAGAGGACCCTTCCGTACCCCTCACTGTGCCGCCCAGAGCACTGCCTTCAAAGGCCTAGACGTTTAAAAGGAACACTGATTTACTCAGGAAGGTTTGGGGTGAAACTGAGGGTTTTTTTTTTTTTTGTTTTGTTTTGTTCTCTTTCCTTAACACAGCAGGGAGTGGGCGGCACAATGAGGGGGGGGTGCCTTCTGGTGCTCGCTGGCTGGCTTGCTAACTCTCTAGGCCGGCCAAGGTGCTCCTCGATCCTCACCAGCAGCAGTGCAAATGTCAAATAGCAAGAACAGGAAATCCTTAGAAATGTTGCGATCTCCCAGCCTTCTCACAGGATCCTCAGCATTTCTGTGGTTTGCTAGACTGCAATGTAAGAACAACTGGTATTTGCCACAGGGAAGGAAACTTTAAAAAATAAGAGTGGAAAGATACCCAAAGTAGAAGATGTTGAAATACTGCCACTTTAAAAACTCCTTTCTTGGCAAATAACTCTACAAATGCTTGAAGTGTCTTTGTTTCATTAATGTGGATGATATAACATCCACATTAATTTCTTTGTTGGAAAGGAAAAGATTTATTATCTCAAGAGATAAAGCCAGAGTGTCATGACCCATAAATAAAAAAATAATCATCTTGACTAGGTTAAACTTTTGGAAGAGGAACAGTTAGCTGCGTCCCTTCAGCAGCTCTGTGGAAGGAGCAGAGGAAGCCCTGGGTGGAGTGCGTGATGTGCTGAGTGGATGTGGATTGTTGACGCGGGCACAGCCGTGCTGAGGATTCTAATATCTCAGCCCTATAGGAATGGCTGTCTGAAAAGCTGTCCTCTAGGGGCCAAGGGAGAGAGAGACCCAGTTGGAACAGAAACTGGCAGCTGCAGCTTCCTCTCTGGCCTAGGCACTTACAGCCTGAGACTGCTCGCTTACAGAAGACTGCTATAGACTAGCCAACCCCACCCCCACCCCCGCCCACCGAGATATACCCAATCAAAACGCTGAGGTCCAAGTTGTGTTAGTAGTAGGTGCCACTCCATCATCAGAGGGTTCACATCCTGCCTGACCTTACCTTGACTGAACACTTTGTCTCTTCATTCCCAGTCAAATTGTAGTGTGAGAACCAGCCCTCAAAATCTTTTGGACAGCAGTGTTGATCTCTGTTCTTGAACATCAAACATAGACTTAAACCTGTTTAGTTCTTCCACGGACTAGCCTTGTCTCTGCACTATTGTTAATGAAAGTATCTAATGGACAAATAGCAGTTGGGCAGGGAGGTGCTTATCTCCCTATACAGTCCCCTGAAATCCGTGTGATCTATTGCAGTGTTCAGTCCCTCTGTTAATTTGCAACACTTGTCATTGTGGTAGGATTCACAATAAAGTCAGGTACTTTCCGGAAGTAGATCATTCTCTATGTGCAAGTGGGTCTCATGTGGTCAACTGATGAACTGAATAAAATCAAAGCAGAAACAAGAAGGACTTTAGCTCTTTTGGGTCTTAAGACCACTTTCCAGATTTAGATTTCCCAGCCTCCGTACTGCATGAACCAAATCGTTATTGATAAGTTATTCTCTGCTCGTGAAATAGATCAATTCAAGTCAAATTAAAGTATATAAAGGAAGGTTTATCGGGAAGTTGATTTGGAACAGGTTCACTGGTCCCTAGCAATGCTAGGGAAGTCACCAGGGGGAGGGGAAGGAGAGAGAGAAAGAGTGTGTGCATGCGTGGAAAGAGAGAATGTAGAGAAAGGGAGAGAACCCGTAATGTCTGGATTATACGAGAAGAGCTTCTAGGGGAGGGGAAGCCTGGTCCCTGGGCTGGAAAGTTCAGTGGGGAGGGTGGGTTATGTGAGCTATGTCCTGTCACAAGTAGGAACTGAGGAATGTTAGGACAACCTGGAGGCCAGGTCCCCTTTAGTATGTTAAATATGGACCTCAGCCGCTTGTCCTGAGTCTGAAACACAACAATTATAATGAGGAGTATCAAACAGACAAATCCTCCAAACAGACCAATCCTCCATTTGTTCTGCTTCTGAGAACACCAGCTAGTTCAGCTAATATGTTGATGGTTACTTGGACTTGACTTGGGAACCTCTAGAGGTGAGATATAGTTACTTCCTACCAGCCCTCGTGGTTTAATCTAAAGGAGGTTGTTAATTCACTCCAGGTTTCTCTGAATACTAACACTTTTTTTTGCAACACATCTCCTTAAAACCTGGAGGTTCTTGTTCTCCTTGTATTCTTATCATTGGGGCTAAAAGAGAAAATTCTGAGGTCACTAGAAAAGTCCCATTTAATGTAGCCTGAAACCTTCTCCAGAAGATTAGAAAAGTTAGATAATATGATAGTTTGTGTACCTTCTTTGTTGGTATATATATATATATATATATATATATATATATATATATATATATTTACCTCAAGAGATAAGTCCAGCGTGTCATGACCCATGGATGATACAGAAATAAGATATTAAGACTCTTGAATAACTTCCTCTTTTACAAATTAGATTCTAACCAGAGCACAGAGAAGCTTCACATCTGGAAATCACAAGACCATAGCTGCTCATGATGACTGCTGTACAGAAAAGGGATTCAGGATTCCACAGGACCTCACCCACTACCTCGACAGTCCCCTAGAAGACCTCTGGAATATTCCTCTTGGCTCTGACTCTTTCTGTGATTCTGTAATCTTTTCCTACTATCTAGCTGATTGTCTGTAGACACTTTAGTTCAAAAGTCTCAAAAGAGAGGACAGGATTGGTTCAGTTCATCACGGTCATTCCCAGAGGACATCACTCTTTGTGTCAGACCTCTTCTCAGGCTGTTGGCCAGACATGGTCAGCTACCTTTGGGAGAGGGGTGCATGGAATTCAATTAGCTATGGATAGCACAGCACTGTAGAGCAAGATTTGGCTACACATACCTAAGAAACTTTGAAGAGTGACTTCCCAAGTAGCTGTGGGTTTCTGAAAAGAACACAAGGCATGGCTACCATGTTGGGTGTGGTAAACACTGTATAACAGTGGACCTTAGTCCAAGAACAAAGACAAATCCTTTATATCTCTCTCTCTCTCTCTCTCTCTCTCTCTCTCTCTCTCTCTCTCTCACACACACACACACACACACACACACACACACCAATTCTATTAGTATACTTAGGCTGTGAAAATAAAATCCCACAGGGCAGGTGCTTAAACTATAGGATTTCTCTTTTCAGGTTCTGGCGTCTGGGACATTCAAGGTCATGGTGCTATCTGATGTAATTCAGTTCCTTAGCGAAGGCTCTCTTCTTGCATGAAGATGGCTGCATTCTCTGTCTTCACATAGCAGACAATGAGAAATAAGCTTTTTGTTGTCTCTCTTTATAAGCAATCATCATCATGAAGGCTCCACTTTCAGAGTCTCATTCATCTAAACCTAAATACCTTTCCAAAGCCCATCTCAAAGCAAGCATACTGACAGGGATGGAGCCCACATCTAATTTGGATGTTGCAGGCCGGGGAGGCTTAACTTGGTCCACACCACTCTTTCCCTGCTCTAATGTATCTTCCTCCTGAGGTCCACTGCGCACTCTGACCATCTCATTTCACTTCAAGACATCTTTCTATTCCATCTCTTTTATTTGCTCAGAATTCTGCATTCTATGGCAGGGACAAATGGATTTTTATCTAATCCCAAGGGTGCCACAAATAAAAGCTAGTGGAATGTCAATTCCAAAGGTTCAAAGAGAAAGATTACAGACTCAACCATCATAGCCAAATTAATTAAAGCACGTCATTAATTAAGGCAAGCCTTTTTATTTGTGTGCACAAGCTGCCTCCCCAGAAGGTGGTGTTTGAGAGGTCAGCCTTAGATGTGAGGAAGACAAGGTTTTTATACTTCAGGGGAAAGGGGTTTCCAAATGGGGATTTGGCAGGGAAAATAGGCGGGGTTGCAGAAGCAGGACAAAAATAGGTGGTCATAACAAGGTAGTCACAATAATCTTTTGAGACAAAGATAGGGTTGCAAGATGGTCATTACAAATCTTTGAAACAAAGACATGATTGCAAGATGGTCTTAAGGTAGTCATAACAACTGGTGGTCATAACAACCTTTGGAAATAAAGGTATGACTGCCATTTCCTGGAACAGACAATACAGAGGTATTTGTAGTTAAGGCTACAGGTGGGTTATAGCCCGATCTTTGAGCAGCAGAGGTTTAATCATACACAGGAATAAGCCTAGCTTGTTTTTACTATAAGATGGTTTTTAAAGCCCAAGATGGAGGTAGGCTAGTTCATTAGGAACCCGAGTTCCACCACCTCTACATTGTAGATATTCCTGCAGCTACAGCAGGACTTAAGAACCAAGTCCTCAGATGATTCGCGTTCTGAGAGTATGATAGGTAGCTTCAAATATTCTCATGCAAATAGCTCCTGAGTTTATTTAAGGATAGAATATATATACAGGTTGAGTTCTGGGGAATCTAAGAACATCAAAAGACTAAATATTATTTATAATATAGCTGGGAAAAAAACCCAGAAAACTAGAGAGTTCTCATGTTTAACAAGAACAATAATGGACGTTTTAACTTTTCTATTATTTTCTCTTTTAACCTATTTTAAGGTTAAAAAAAAAGTTTCCTTTCTACTATAGCAGCATTCAGAAACATTCAGTCAGACATTGAAGCCCAAGTTGCCCAGCAGATTCCTATTTGTGTTAATTGGAGTTTTGGCACACATTTCTTTAAGGTCTAAATTTACTATAAGCAGAACATGAGATTGTTCTGTGTCATTTACATAGTTGGAGAGCTAGCCAAGGCTATCCATTATGTATGTGGCAAGGGAAGCTGTTAGGCTGTCACATACAGCATTTAGCACACTTTCTCCCATTGCCTCTGTGAAATTCAGAGGGACCCAAAAAGAGCATATTTCAAACTGCTAGTGGAGCTCTTTGTACTGCCTTGTGCTTTTAGTAACAAGATTATGGATTCATTTTCAAAGACGTGTAAACTTTTTCTTTATTTTTAATTTTTAAGAGTGGTAGCTAAGAATATACAGCCTCTGATTTGAATGAGTCGGGGCTTCGCTACAAGGCCCCCGCACCCTTGGAAACGTGTTTTCCGTTGTTAGCATCTCTCTGCGCCTTGATTTCTTCACAGATTAGATTGGGATCATGCTGGTCTGCTGAAATGGTTATGGGATCAGGGACAATGGCCATGTCAAGTGTCCGGCACATGGCAAGCACCCTGTGCATTGTTATTTGGATAAGTACTGCAGCCAGCTGTTTACATTTAAAGGGCATGCATATTCCCTGAGCTTGCCGTGGCTTGAAAGCCTTCTTTCCTGCCTGGTGGCCGACTTTCCCTTTCCTCATTGTTCTAAGAATACTTGGGCATATGGGCCATTGTAAATAGTAACAATTGTTCGGTTGTTCCATGAGACAGGAGAGCCCTTCCTGGAGCCTGGCTGACAGAGCTGTCTGTCTGACCTGTCTAAGCTGCTCAAGGGCTGGAGACAAGGCTCAGTGTGCACACTTCCTCCCTAGGACAAGAACAGTGTCCTTAACCAAAATAGTCCTTCTTGCAAGCACTACCCAGAATAAACACAAAGGAAATAAGGGTAAAAGCCACCGCAGGCCTCATTAAAGTAGAATCCGCCACCAGATATATCCAATGGCAGGTAGCAGAGCCTATGAGCCCTTTTATGCCAATTCTAGCATACAAATGGAGTAATGCTAAGTGGTTCTGTTTATATTAATTGAACACAAACTATTTTATCTTTTAAGCCTGGAGGGCTGTATTTGTAAATAAAGATAACCTAGTCAAAAAAGCCTAATATCTAAATTATTCATGGGGTTGAGAAAAACCAGTTAACATATGTGTGTGTGTGTGTGTGTGTGTGTGTGTGTACACAGGGACAGACATGTTACCACATGCATGTGAAGGTCAGTAGACACACTTAGGTATGGTGTCTTGCCTTCCACCTTGACAGAGATAGGGTCTCCCGGTGGCACATGTCAGGCTAGGTAGTCCACAAACTCCGGGAGATTCCCCTGTCTCTGTTGCCAGTCTTGTCGTAGGAGTGCTGGGATTATAGACACATCCTACTGTGTCCAGCCTTCCAAGCTGCTGTCCTCACACTTCCATAGCAAAGACTTTACCCACTGAGCCATGTCCTTAGCCTAGAAAAGGCAAGTCAAACCCTAATCCAGTATAAGTGCAACTCATTGACGATATTATTTGACAAAATTTGAAGGGCACCATTTTGATAACTTTACAAACATGAGAAGCTTCATTTGCATAAAGGAGTTGCACTCCTTCATTCAGGAGGGAACCATCCTATGAGTAGGGTTTGGCTGGTCTGCCGGAAAACTATTACGTACATGGAGAAGGAAACTGTGGCACGAGCAGGTTCCACATGTAGATCTGAGAGAAGCTGCTCCAAAAGAATATATGATGTTCAAAGTTATGTATACGTAGCATTATTATATATAATACAAAATACACCAACAATGGGCTTAGAGTAATTGGTCATGTGTGAGCAAGAAGATAACATTTAACTCAAGTTATATCTGAAAGTAAATTCCGGAAATATTAAGGAACCAAATAGAAATAAAGAAAACTTTTGAGGCATTTGAAGACACTTGTGTAAGTATTGGATGAGGGAAATCTTTGTTGCAAAGATAAAAAAAATTCAAAGTAAAATTTTGAATGTATTTCACAAAAATTCCTCATATTCTTGAGTGTGAGGCAGCATACAAAGCAAAATTTGGGTGGGGTGGTAGTTGGTTAAATGAAAATGTATAACTCATATTTAGAGGACAAATGATTTTCTAAGAGAAAATATTTAGAGCACACAGGATAATGACCTGGTATTCCCAGTACAGTAAAGGCACTTATCACTTAAGTAGAAAATGACAGATGTGTCGGAGCATCTCATAACACAGGGACGCGAGGACCCGTAAACATAAGAGAAGTCTGCTGTTGATACTGTGGTCAGAGAAACAAAACTTGAGTCACATTGGAGGGAGGGGCAGTTTCTCTACCAGAATGAGTCCTACCACTCGGTGTGATGAAATTTGGGGGTAATAGACCCTCCAGGGATGCCAACAGAACTAGGGATGGCTCAAAATTGCCTTTAGCCCCAAAATAATCTAGCCCTTTTCAAAATGTAAAAATATCCATCACTTTTCCTGCAATCTCAGCTCAGTTATATGATAGAAATCACAGTACAATATAAAACGCATGTCCAGGATGCTTGGCAAAGGTTAGGGGGAGATGTGTGCAGGTTGAGAGGAGACAAGAATGCATTTGAACGAAAGCATCAAGCGTGGGGAATGAGCCCCAGACAAGGATCCAGGTGCCAAGAGCCACCATCACGTTCTGAGGAAATAGAAAAGCCCAGTTAGCTTGGTGGGTTTTAAAAATCTAAGGAAAGTTGGACCTCAGTTCTGAGTGAAGCTGAGTTCTGAGTTCTCAGTTCTGAGGGAAGCTGGCAGGACCCTGCAGAGCAGCCATTTTGGTGAAAGGCATCATGCAGGGTCTCAGGCAACAGGGCAGGTATTGCCATAGCCCAGGCATGACACAGAAGCCACCAGAGCATCTCCCATAGCTTACAACAGACATCAGTGTGTTTGGGATCAGTGGACAACACCTAGACAAGATGTGTCAACTTCACCATGGTTACCAAGGCTCCTCATACTCCCAGTTTCCTGGCTCTAAGAAACTTAGAAGGTTTCCAAATGAATGAAGCCTGCCTCTGCATGTCACTCATGAGATGAAGTCTCAGACTTCAACTAGATCTAAATTGATTTACATCTCTTGCTCATGAGCTGTGTACTTAACCAAGCCACATGAGCCTCTGTGTATTGGTCTGGTGATGATTAAAGGGAAACTGTGAGGAGAGCTTTGCTTCTCTGTGTGAGTGAAGGCCATAAACTCAGAAGGAGATCAAACCCTGGCTTCACTGTGGTCATTTTGTACCACTCCATTGGCTCCTGAGGATAGGCGTAACTGTGTATGGTAATTGACAGCAATGGCACCAGTTTCGAAATCAATTTGAAATACGTGATGATGATTACAGCTCAAGAGGCTGATTTAGGGCCAACAACGAGTCTCCCGAGACCTCAGTTTATGCTATGAAGGGCATAAGTGCTTCATTCTCCCAATACTTTCAAAACAGTAGATTGCCTGTTCTTGAACTCCACAACTAAGCACTAGAGGGAAAAGCCGCTTTTGTAAGAGACCTAGAATAAGTAAAGATTCTAACTTACTGTTCACGAGGTGAGGTGATCAAAATGGTCAAGACAAACTTGTTCTAGAAAATGGGGTTTCATTATCAAACTCATGTCTGGAGCAAATCCTATCCCTTTAAACTATAATGTATTTAATTTTGTCCATTTCATACAATGTGTCTTTATTATCCTTCTCTTAACACTTTCCAAATCCACCCCACCTCCCAAATCCCTCTCAGTGGGTTCATGTATGTATGTTTGCATGTATGTATTTATGCATGTATGTAGCAAATATGTATGTATGTAATATATATGTATGTATAACCCACTGGGTTCAGTTTCTCATGTGTTGTTTTTTTTTCTACATGACCTTGGGCAAGATGTTTTTAAAACTTTGGGTTAGACTATACCTTTAAAGCAGAAGTTCCCAAGCATGGCCGTGTATTGGAATCTAATGAAGACTTAAGAACTATGGATTCCTTGCAGTAAGCAGTAACATCTTTGAGAGACAGGTACAGGAATGTTCATAGCAGCAGTGTTTGTAATAACGCCAAGACTGGAAAGGATCTGAATGGTCAGCACAAGGAGAAAGAATAAAAACAGACACCTCAGCATGTTCAGATGAGAAGACACCACAGAGCAGAGGTTTAACCCACATCTGTATGTAATAACAATTTTACCATCCACACAGTCTCAGTTATAAACAATCTGCCATCAGAATACAAAAACTGCTACTGGCAATATTAAAATAGACGGCCAATATCGCAGTAAAATTCTACAAACCAAGAGCTTCAGCCTATCACTATATGTGTGCACATACATATATGTATGTATATATGCATCTACACATGTATGTATATGTATATGTATCACAATAAAACAAACTATAACTACATAAAATAACATGGCTAGATTTCACAAACGTACTTCCTAAGAGAGAAACAAGACACAGAAGGATACATACTGTGTGATGCCTTGATACACATTCCAGAGATAGGCCAACGCGTGCCATGAACTAAAATTTAGAACGTAATGCTTCTCCTGGGAGAGTGACTGTCCCTAGGATAAGACCCAAGATGTCTTCTGAGTGGAATTACTGTATTAATCTGAAAATGTTCACCTTTAATTTCTACACTTAGAGGACTGCCACTTCCCCCCGATGTACAGTTTATTTCAATGGAATGTTAACAAATAACTCTTTCATAGTTTCCTTCTGTGCGATCGCAGTTAAGTTGGTCAAAGGAGTGGCATGAGTCCTCTCTTAATTCAGCCTTGAGGAGGTACCCAAGGACCTGCCCAAGGTCGCAGGGCTGGAGATGAGATAGGAGGCAGTCTCCTTCAGAGGTCTGTGCTGTGTATGGAATGACTCAGCAAGGGCCCAGAGTTAGCCCTTCCAAACTGATGGAGAATTAACCCAGGGGAACCACAGTCCTGTTCCAGACATGAGCCTACATGATATTCACATGGGCACCTCGATCTTCTCATTGGCTTCTGTCACCTGGGAGGAGCCCTACTGCATTCTTGGCAGGGTGTTAGAAGAGCTAAGAAGATGCCAAGGCCCCTTTGAGTCTGAACTGGGGCACAGAGGCCATTCCAGAACATTCTTCTTGCTCCATGCCTAGTTTGTATGGAATCATGGTATAGGAGGCACAGCTTAATTTAGGGCTTTGAACAGTTAGAATCTTCCTTCAGCTTTGCAACTTATTGTGGAATTACTGAACTTTACTAATTTCAAATTTTTTTCTTATCTGTATAGTAAGCATAGAATCTACCTGAACAGTAAGGTCCCCACCCTTCCTGAATACAACAGCTTAAAAAAACAAACACTGTTCATAGTGCCAAATTTGATATAAAAGGCACTATTAAGACTGTTCAAGGACTAACCTATTTAACCTTGTCAAAGGGGAAGTTTCATTTATAACTCTTATTTTATAGTGAAGAAGATAGGAATCGGAGAATTTAAAGGCGGTCTGTAGCTGCTACAGTGAGGATGCTTGGCAACGGTCACTGAATCTGTCCACGAAGGAAACTGAATAGAAATGAATTGTGCACATCTTTTTTTTTTTTTTTTTTTCAGAGTGCTATAAGTTGGAGCTGGGGTCTGGCTGGTTGTACTGGTTGTAGCTCAGTGGTAGGATGCTTATTTCGTGTGCATAAGACCCTCTGTTCCGTCCTAGGGCTGCAGGAACTCCGCAAACGCACAAAGTCATGCAGGCCACGGCTGCCCATGACTCAGAAAGCTGCTTTCACTTCTGCTAGCAGGATGCACTCCCTGGATTTGATAACTCTTCTTCTGTTTCCCCTAGGTTGATGCATTTTCTATTCTCTATGCATCTTGGATACTTGCGGCAAACAGAAAATGATTTCCATTATTGTCCTAAAACTTTGTGGAAAAGTTTCAATAACATGGTTTTAAGGGCGTATTTAAAACATAGATGTTAAAGAGTCAACCAGCTAGATCTTTCTTATACATGTGCACACTCGATCCTTCTCTTGTCCTGTGGGTCTCCTTTGTGCCTTTGCCCTGGGGACACCTCACTCATCCCTACTACACTCTCAGGAGAACACCATCAAAGCCGATCTGATCCAAATCACCCAATCTACGCAGAACCAAGGTCATCCCTTTCACAGTGGTGAGCGATACCCGTCTGTCATCTAGTTGGCCTGACAGATAATGCTGCACTTCCTACAGACTGAACATCGAGGTTGGCAACGTGGCCACCAGTGACAGATCTGAGAAAACACAATCTCTCCTTTAAAAGAGACATTCTCCTACAAAGGCAAATGACATTGAGTATCTGATATAGAAGTCAATTGCCCAACAAGTACACTTGGAAAAGCTTGACTAATTCACAGTATAAAGTGACATTTGTTTCTATTTTACCCAACTCCTCTGTTATTTATTTGCTCAAACCCTAATGCTCAATTGATCTTTAAGGGAGAATGAATTTTGTTTTAGCCCTTTTCAAAAAAAAAAAAATGAAATGCAAAGGTTAATTTCTATGAGCCAACATTTTGCTCTTGATGCAAGGCCTAGCAGTATTGGGGAACAGCATTTAAACTCTGTTATCACAATATGTGAGCTACATATTGGAGACATTAAGTTTTTAAAAACCCTCCATAAACACCACTCTTCATCTTGGAAGGCGCGGTACTCAGTAGGTTGAAAGATTTAGTGTTCCCGTAATAGGAGTTTAGAATTCCAAAACACTGAGAAATTGTCTTTTTTTTTTTTTTTTTTTTTTTTTTTTTTTTAGCTTGGTTTTGTTCCAGGAAGTTAGGAGACACTGAGCCAGACAGCATAGATGACACGCAGGCCACGATGGCCATGGTGTGAAGTCTTCCTCTGCATGAGACGGGAAATGGTCTGCCCCTGCAATGCTCCCTCTGTTTTTGGCACATCCCTTTGGTTCTCCCTGTTTATTCTATAGACTGTGCACAGATCAGACAGGGAGGAAGCTACAGTTACAGGAAACACAGCACAGCGCAGGTTTCTGTCATGTTATCCAGGAACCATAAAAGTCCACATAAACTATTTTATGAGAAGACACTCAATATAAACTGATCCGGCTACAGCAGCGTCGCAAAGGATGTAGTAAAAAGCTCCTGTCACGCTGCACAGAGACACACGTACACATACATCTATACGTGACTTTTCTATGTGATGTCATTTGAGGGGTAAAGCAACCACTAAACATAAATTTTACCACTGAATGTATTTCAGTCCTGTGTTTTCTGGGCTCTTAGCATTTCAGTCGAGCGCACTTTTTGGTTTAGCTCAGAAATGTATCCGAAAGACTCCTGCACCAGGGCTTTAGGGAAATGACTGGGTTCTGAGGGCTCTGACTTAACAGTTGATCAACAGATAGGTTTATCATTTGAGAGACTATGAGAGAGAGGCAGAAACTTAGTTGGGGCCCAGTTGGGGGGGGGGGTGGATTATTGAGGGATGCCTTCTTTTCTCAGATTTATTCATTCTGAAGTCTTCATTGCCCAGAAGCAATGGAGCTGAGTCAACACACAGTAGGATCTCTGAAAGCGGGAGACTAAAAGATGTTTCCTTGTTTAACTTGTTTTCCTTGGGTTTCTTGTCACAGCAATAGAAGAAAGCCAACTACCATACAGGCTCAGAATTAAGAACCCACAATATCTCTCCATCATTTTCAAATCAACCCTTCCGGTCTTGAATCCTCTCAGCTTGACACAGTATGTCAACTTTCCCTGCAAGCCTGTAGTTGGCCATTCAAGGGTGCATCTCCAGTGATCTCCCAAAGGCATGCAGCCACTGCTGGTGGGGGTGGTGTGGTGTGGGAGGGGGCTGGGCGATACAGGCAGGGAGGGAGGGCCCAATGGGTAAAGAGCTTGCCAGGACAAGATACAAACCTTCGTTCAAGTGCAAATGTGAGAAGAGAGACCTGGTGATACACAGCCGCCCGGAGAACCCCAGAACCTGCAGGCTCTGCTTCCTGCGGAATAAGTGAGTTCTGGGCTCAGGATGAAACCCTGCCTCAAGACATAAGGTGGAGATCAGTAGAGGAAGGTGCTGAACACTGGTGCCCAGTCTTCCCGTGCACAAATACACATATGTGAACACTTACACAATATGTATGTATATATGAATGCCTTCCTCCTACGAGCATTGCTGATAAAACAATAGAAGTATTATTTAAAGCCAAAGTAAGGAATTCCAATAGAAAGGTAATACATTTACTACACAACAGGTTTTTAATTACAAAAAACCCTCATTTTAATACTCACTTCTTTTTAAAATGTGAATTAATTAATTTGTGTGTATGGGTAGTGCATATGTGTGCATCAGAAAACAACTTATGGGAGACATTTCTTGTAAGGACATGGGTCTTGGGGGCTAAGGAGACACTTCACACCTTCTGAGGTCTTTTAAATTAATTATGTTTTGGCTGGAACATCAATATGTCTTTTACAGAAACAGACACCACCTAACTTGTCCCACACCATTCTGGTGCTGAATCGTCACACAGATAGGCGAGTTTATACTTCCCCCATGCAAAGAGAATGTTTCTAAACAACCCAAGGTCAGGACTGCCTTCAGTGAGAGTGCTGTATACACAATTATCTAACAGGGGATGCACTTGGGTACCCTGAAAGATCATTCTAGGGTGGCCTTTACACTGAGACCCCAAGATGGGATACAGGGATGGATGGGGCGGTCCAGGCAAACCTCCAGCTCACTATCCTTCTGCATTTTGAGCGCTGGGGCTACAGGTGTGAGTCACCATATCCATTTAGCACAAAAGGTTCCAGTTTTTCAATTGCATTTGTGTATGTCTTTACAAAGAAATGCCAACTTCTGGCAGGTTATTTTCTATAAAGTTATAGATATAATGAGAAAACATGCCAAGACATGGGCTAAAACCAACATTCACGCTATAAAATATTCATTTTTGCTTCCATCCATTTGCTTCCATTGTGCCATAAAACGTTGTTTTATGGATTATGAGGTTGTGTTCATCGTTTGACAGGTACTTGACTATAAAATAAATTATCACAGAAAGAAACACAGAAAACAGAAAACAAAAAACAAAACCCTGGAGAATTCCTGCCATGAAGGATACAAAGATCATTTACAAGACAATCACCCTTCAGTTTGTCTTTAAAATGGACCATAAGTGATGGGGAAAATAGCCATTTGATGAAATATGGTTGGATGTCATAGAAGCTATAATTGTCAAAGATCCTTTCCCTTATTAAATTCTCTGGACCTTATATTACAAGATGGCATCCTCTAAGTGATTGTCTCCAGGAAACCCAAGCACTGGTGACAAAATGAAAACCCACAAGGGTCTCAAGGCCAAAGCTCTTGCACCTTTTGAACATTAGGTTCATGCTCTTGGAACAGTCATCTTAAAAATAGGATACCTTAAAAAAAAAAAAATTCCCTGCTTTCAGCCATAAGCCTATTCATGCTCACAAAATTGTTAACTTTTCCAAATGTCTGTCAATCTTTAGGAATAAAAAGATCAAGAGCTTGCAAAGTACTGCGTCAGAATCTGAGATTCGGAAAAAGATCCACCGTACACAGCTCCCAGAATGACCCAGGGCTGACTCAGGTGAGGCTCAGGTGAGAAGCTTTCCAAGGGTTAGCTTCCCCACAGGAGCCTTCCGTGAACTCTCTCAACAGTGAGCCCAGCTCTTTCAAAGCCTGCAATGCTCTTCTACTGGGAAGGGACGTGTGCAACATCAGCTACATGTCCTGATCAATAACAGAAACCTTTCTCTGAAATAAACACACATCAGGAAACTTAAGGACAAGCTAGACCTGCCCATCAAATTATATTTCAGGTGATTAAATTAAAATGAATGGTAGAAGATTAGGCACTCTAATCAATCTCTTGATGTCAGTCTGTACTAACCTTGGACCAACTACATAGGTGCTTACTCGTGCAATGGTTTCCATCAGCCTCACTTTCCCTGCCTCTGACTCCCATCTGTGTGTGGGTCCTGGAAGCCTACAGATTCAGGGGAGGAAGGTCAAGTGACTTACTCCAGAGGACGATGATACCATGAAGGCTGCAGCTACTGAAGACACCACCTCAGGACATCCAGAAACATTGGCTTTTATGCAGGTGAGAATTTGTTGCTTCTTAAGGGCACACAAGGACAGTTTCTCAGAAGCCTAAGTAACTGGACATGTTAATACAGAAGCATTTTATTGATATTAGCTTACCAAATAGTAAAAGCTGGTAGAGTCAAAGCTCACACACAAATAAATTCATAATGCATTATATGTAGTTGCCAAGAATTAAGATGTAATCTAAGGCTTTTTTCATCAAGATTTGGGAAAGGAAGGCTTACCCATCCAAAACACAAAGCAGGGCCTTTTCTCAGCTAGCTATGGAAAGGCACTTGTCACATAGGCGAGAGGGCCTGGAGTCTGACCCCAGAGTGATGGATCTCCGGAATCCTAGATTATAACGCTAGACTGGCAGAGCAAGCCATATTTCAGCCTGGTTCTGCAGACTCTGGATCCACAGAGTAAACTGGCCACTGAGATCATTATAATAGATGAGCTCTGGGTTTGATGGAGTGCCCTGCCACTGGCAGAAGAACTGGGAGAAAGATGCCTGATGATAACCTTAGGCCTCTACACACACGTGTACACACACACATGCATCTGCATGCACACACCCAAGCACCCACCCACCCACAAACATATCATACCCAGAGAGACACACACACAGAAAAGAGAGCGAAAAAGGATGCGTGCATTGTAGAACATATCGCGATAGTCTGATGCGTGTACACAGTTTAATAAAACCAACCAGTGTGATTAATACTTCTGTATCTAAATATTTATCATTGGCAGTGCAGATAGAAGTTGGGAATCTGTTTCCCTTCCCTCATTATTTATAAAACCTACGTAAACGGTGACCTCGTCATTCTGCAGACTGCTGCCCTTGGTGTCCCGTTCAGAAAGTGACCTTGTGCTTCAGTTCTGGAAGTGTCTTTTAAGAGCGGGTCTGAGAGGGATGGCGTTCTCTCCAACTGAGCGTTTGTCTTCTGCCTTTCAAGGTTCAGAGGTAAGTAACTGAAGCCAGAAAGAAAACAGCTTGACCTTGGGGGAGTGTGCAGTCTTGAGGAACAAAACAAACAGCCATTATCTTAGGAAGGGGAAGATACCAAAACACACGCAATCTGCTGTCTTAAAGGGAAAGGCCGGGCAGGCGCGGGTGAAACCCAGCTCCTCTCCTAGCAGAGCAGGGCGAGATGCTGAGCGAGCCTCGCTCTTCCATACCCCATTCCTCTTCCCACGGGACTGGCTACCGGAGTCACGTGACAAGGGTTTTCAACGGGTTCAGGAATGAGACCAGGGAAACAACCTAACAGGTGTGGAATCTTTTTTTTTTTTTGTTGTTGTTTTCTGGTTTTGTTTTGTTGTTTGTTTGTTTCCTTAAAACTTCAGAAGATAAAACACAAGATGGAGGATTCTCTTCCATCCCAATCCCTGGCCCTGCTCGCTCAGGCTCTGCTTGCTACGACCGAGGATTCTGTGTGTGTGTGTGTGTGTGTGTGTGCGTGTGCGTGTGCGTGTGCGTGTGTGTGTGTGTGTGTGTTTGAGACAGTGTTTCTCTGTGTAGCCCTGGCTGTCCTGGAACTCACTTTGTAGACCAGGCTGGCCTAGAACTCAGAAATCCACCTGCCTCTGCCTCCCGAGTGCTGGTATTAAAGGCGTGCGCCACCACGCCCGGCATGACCAAGGATTCTAAGCAATGCTTTGCTTAATCCACACGTCAGATGCTCCTGAAGTTGCGACAAGTTTTGGAGATTCAATGAAACACGTTCCTTTTCGCTCTTCCAAGGCTGCCCCTTGATTCTCCATCCCCCTTGGAAGCCTTCTGTTAGATTCTGAAGTTATGGCCCTAAAACAGCCTGCTCTGGCTGAGATGCTTGGTTGGAGCCTTATGCTCTCTAGCTGAGGACTGGGCATGGTAATATAAGCAAGCTGGGAGAGAAGAGGAGTGATGGGGTACCTGAGGAAGAGAGAGATGTCTATAGTTAGTAGATAAGTTCTAAAAAAAAATTTTTTTTATCTAGCCTTTTACAGGAAAGTTTGCTGACCCTCGATATCACTGCTTTGGAATCAGGCCCTTGGCAAGCCAACTACAGATAAGAAAAAGAGCACATGGGGGGGGGGGTGCGGGTTGGAACCAGGCTTTGAAGAATCACGTGCCTCAACTGGGGGTACGGTAATCATTTACCTGCCAGAGGAGACAAGAAATATTGTCAATCTCTGCGAGTAGGCGGAAGGAGATCTTGGTGGCAAAGATGTGGGCACAGGCTAACTGCTTCCAGAAGCTGGCTGGCTATTGTTGGGTTCAGGAAAGGGCCAGGACATACCGGATTGAGGTTATCCTGGTGGCTTCTCAGAAGAGGTCGAACTGTGGTGGCTGATCAGAGAGACCCAGGGACCTACAGGTTAGAGGAAGCAGATAACCACAGCACAAAGGTAGGAAATAGAAGGTCACGGGGGAGTCATAGGTGATAAGAAAAGGGCTTCGTGGGGGAAGATCCGACAGATGTACTGAGCGGGAGGATTAGGCCCAGATGGTAAACCGCCTTGACTGTTGGGCAGCATCCATAGTCATTCAACTTTAAACAAGCCACTCAACCAAGAACTTTCCCCTGATTTTCATTTTCCCTTATGTAGTTGCCCTGCGGTGGTCTGGCCTGCAGATCTGCCCCTTTAGTGTCTTCCCACTCGCCTCTGGCGAAAGCCCATCCCTCATGAGGGGAGGTGTGTTCAGATTTCAAGAAATGAAAGAAAACCAGGGAAATGGATTCTTTCCTTTTGAAAACAATCCCAGTCACAAACCACACATTTCAAGGAGTATTTGCTACCATTAATATTCCATTTAACGAGTCATAGAAGGGCGTGTGCTTATACACTTTCCACCAGAGTAGCCACGACTCAGTACTTGTGATGTCCTCTGACACTGCATAGACACACTTACCCCTCTTCCTCTATTCCAGCTTGCCAGATGAATGCAAGCCCGGTTTCCTATCTTCCTAATAGATTGTTTTTCCTCGAGGCTATACTCCATGCATGGGGTCCTGAAGACGGGCTTTTAACCACTACCTGCCCTCATCATACAGGTGAAACTGGATACCTGGGGTATTTGTTCGCAACCTAAGTTTGTGCTCCAGGTTGTTTTCGAGACCCATCCAAGTGGCTGTTTAGAGCAGCCCACGACATACGATGCATTCGTAGCATTGATGGTAACACTTCCTTTTTTTTTTTTTTTTTTTTTTTAACTTGGAGACAATTTCTCTGTTTCAAAAAACAAAACAAAACAAAACAAAACAAAAAAAACAAAACAAAAAAAAAACCCACACATTCAAATTAATACTGAAACAGACACACAAGCAACTCAGGAAAGGAAATGTCTACTATAAATGCCGTGCTCTCTGTTTGTGGCCTTTTCAAAGCCTGGCATATCTTGCCTGGGATAGGCGTATAGGGTTCTGTTTATCACATCAAGTTCAGTTGGACTTACCATGACATTCATCTGCACTCTTTTCAGAAGTTTGTTTTAACAAACCCCCAGTTCCGGCTTGTGAGCAGAGGGTTTCAGTTACATCCTAGACACACCATCCCTCACCCTGAGTCTACTAGCTAAAACCCACAAGGACACCTCTAATGGCCCCAGGTTCCCGTGCAGGCCAGTTGAGCAAGACCCTTCACAGAACTTCTGTGCGCAGCTCAAGCTCTGGACAGCACGGTCCTTGTTTTTTTTTTTTTACCCAGTTCTACTGGACATAAAATGAGCTTAACAGTGCTAATTCTGTTATTCATCACTGTTAGCTTTGGTGCTTGGGTGTACTAAATGACCAGCTTCATCAATAAAATTGTCATCAAAATGACTCTACAGGACATTTCTCAGTTCCTGTGATCCGATTTGTTTGCTTAGTCATTTAGGAGAGCTTAGAGACTTTGCACAGTAGCACTTTGGTACTCACCCTTAAGGGAGAAACATTGTTTAAAGTCCTTTTAAACAAACACAATTTTCAGGAGTATTGACAACCATTCCATCCATTATTGCCCCCCAAAGGGAAAGAAACTCAGAGTGCAGGAGAATTCCCTTCTCAGGCTTTTCCTTTCTGTTGCCAACTTCACAACCAGGGTTCAATTCTGAATAGTAACCATATACTTGCCTCCCCTCTAGAACAACCTGGGGTGCAAAACAAACAAAACAAAACAAAACCAACAAAACCAAACCCCAACCAAAACAACAAAAAAACTCCCTAGTCACAAAAAAGCAACCCCCCATTTTTAAAAGCATCTCTGTAGAGCAATCAGCTCTGTAGATTATTCATGTTGCCACGCATTTTCTAATAGGTGGTTGACAGCACTCTCCATGAATACTCAGGATTTCCATATTAAAGTGGAAGAAACCCAGATGCCCTTTCCCCTACGCTCTTCCCCTGAAAACCCTGTTGGCTCCTGGAGCGAAGCTACATGTCTCCTTCCCGAAGCACTGTTCCAGGCTTGTGGAATCATTTCAGCAGAAGGGCGCTTTAGTAATGATTTTTAAAGTGTGAAATGAAACCTGCAGTTACAGTTTATTGAAAACATTAGGTTGCTGTAATTTCCTTGATGATAAGAGTGCAGAAGTAGAAATGATTGGCGTATGCAGCTGCACTCGGAATCACATGACCCGTGGCTTCTAGGGTGCAGAAAGATGTTAGTAAATGCAGCTGGTTTCTAACCACCCGCTTCACCTCTGGCACCCAACTTGACAAGCATAAAAAGAGAAACAACACTGCAATGCCCCTTATCTCTTCTCTCTTATTATTGTTATTTTTTTTTGGGGGGGGGGAGGGAGCCAACAACCTGCCATATATGACTTATCAGCAAACACCATCAGTATGACACATTCTGTGATTGGCTGTATTATGCAATCACCTCCACATGCCTTTGAAACACCAGCTCACACCCATCACCTCCCATAGACATCTAAAGAGAATTAGAAAAGAAATACCCTAGGTAAGAGATCTTGTCTACCCTAACTTGGGCAGGAGAAAGTTGTCTTCACCTTCATAAATATGCCATCCATCCATAAATACTCATAAGTTCCTCTTAAGTCAGCAATACAGAATCCACTAGCCTTCTAAGCCCCTTTGGAACAGCCCACTCCATCCCCTCTTCGCTTTGCTAAATGTACCTGTGCTTAAACTGCCTGTGTCCCTCCATGGAATTCTTCATTTGAGAAGACAAGGAATAAGGGCACTGCCCATTGAAGAAATCTGCAAATTATATTGTCTTCAATTTTTTTTTTACCGTATGTGTTCTTTAATTAGTGTAAATATTCTCTACTCTTCACTCATGTAGAAAATTATTATTTAAAAAATTCACTGATAAAATAACAGAGAGCCTGTGAAATCATATGATCTCAGCCCTTATACCATAGCCAGAAATTGTAGTACGCAATTAGCAACACACACACACACACACTTACAACCCAATCATTCACTCTCACACACACTCACACACACACTTACATAACACACACACAAACTCACACACTCACACACACATGCACTCACATACACACAACTCACTGTCACGCACACATTCACATATACATACATAGACACTGCACATACACATACACACACACATAACACATACTCACACAGAGATGTTCTCACACACACACACACATACACACACACACACGCACGCACACACGAAGCAGAAAAAAGAAAGGCAGAGAGAAAGGGGAAGCAGGGAGGAAGTGTGAGAAGAAAGACAAAGGAAGGGAAAAACACAGAAGAGAGAAAATAAGGAGATGGAAGAAATTGCTCCCATTATGACTTTTAAATAGAAAATCTCTGCTAGGAGAGATAATAATAAGCCAGCATGAAAACAAAGTATAGAAACAGAAAAAATTGTCACCTCACATATGTACTGAGACCAAAGAACTGTGGCTACAATCTTGCTAACCTTTACCATGAGAAGAGGTGAATTCAAAGGAGGCACATAACCTTCCTGAACAGGGTTGGGTCGGCACCACTGACAAAGATGGAAAGGTAAACAAACCAGGGTGCCAGGCCAGAAGTTGACTGTTTCGGTTGGAATCCAGTTGCACCACTGCCACAGTGACCTTGTCTGTGTTATATAATTTATTTACTCTCCTTTCTTCGTATGGGAACCGATGACAAAGAATCCAGCAACCCTATCCACATCTCAGGGTTATCTGAGGACCCATGAGATCATCCTTTGGTGACAGCTCGATGAAGGCTGTTGAGCACCGAAGTACAGTATAGCATATGACCACAGTGAGCTTCCTGCTGTTCCCAGGCTGCCAGTTGGGAGTCAGCTAGAGAAAGGAGGAGGAGGAGGTGGGGTACAGCATTTTTTAAAAAAGGAAACCTGTTCTATTATCCACAGCTGAATTAAACACACAACACAATACACCACCACCACCACCACCACAACAAAACTACGTGCGGACTTTTATCCAACAGAGCTTAGCAACTGCATCTGAACACATTTAGAGCTGAAGCATCTAAAACTGCGGGGGTGGGGGGTGGGGGGTGGGGGGTGGGGTTGGTGTTTTGTTTTTAAGTGGTTCTAACAATCAGTGGAGGAAAAAGGGAAGGAGACACTTGTGGCAAAGACTCGTGGTCAGGAGTCCCTGTCATCCCCACTCAGACCACCGTGGAGAGCAGCTCACTGCTGGCTGCTACTGAGCAACACCCAGCACACTCCAAGTTCCAGAACCCGGCTGGTGGCTTCTCTCTGACTAGCTGAGCTAAGTGTCTCCTGACAGAGCTGGCTGGTTAACAGTGTGAGGGACTCAGGACAAGGGCAGATGTCAGGGCAGAGTGGCTGACATTTAAGTTCTCTGGCTTCTGACAGCAGCTCAAACTTTCTGGGCTCCAGGAAGGAAACTCACATTTTGGAAACAGAAACAAAAGGCTTTTCCCTGTAACTCTTAGCATGTCAGACTGAATTTTGGAGGATTATAAAAAAGAACCATTGTTCACCCCCCTCCCAGGCCTTAGCAAATCTTTTATCACTTTTTTTAAAAAAAGCAAAATATAGTCTTAGCTCCAAAGCTTTGTTTGCATGAGGGTGTATGCTGTCGATGGGTGGAAAAGTCCCCTAAAATTTTCCATTCTCTTATGCCCCTCCCTCCTTTGTCCAGTCATTCGGGTCTTTGTCTATTGTGACCCTAACATGCACTGATTCTACGCATCAACCTCATTTGAAATTTTAAACTTCAAATACCCTAATAAAGAAAAAACACCAGACTCCTTTTGGCATAGAACCCGTTGTCTGAAGAGCCACGTGACTCCTTGCTTCTTTAATTAAGGGATTATATTCACTAGAAGTTACATAGTTAATTCCTTGTCAAAGATGATACAAAGTCAGCAATGGATAGGTACAATTTTGTCCCTAAGAGGACAGAGTTGTTTTTGTGTTGCAGTCCCTTTCCCACTTGCAGTCTCTCCTGGTTTCTGTGTGGGGCAGGTGTTGACAGCTGTTGTTCTGTGGCAGGAATTGTTAGAGACACCAGCACTGCTGGGTGGACAAATGTCTTCATCGGGAAATCATGTGTCGGTCTGAGATAGGAAGGGCTGACCTGAGCACCACCCTCCTCCCCATCAGTCTCAGGCATGTCTGCTTTCCCGGCAGCTATCCTCCATGGTGAATTCTCTTCTGATCCCGCTGGAGCTTGGCACATACACTCACCTGCGTCTTCTTAGACAGAACCTCCATCTTATCATTTTCTAAGGAAATTGGTGAATAAAGAGGTTATCGGTGGTTGTCAGTCTTCTTTGAGAGAATGGACCAGAAATGAAAGGGAAATGCCTCTGACGGCATGAAGAGGAGGATGCTTGCCTAGGGAAGGGTGGTCCCAGGACGGTTGGTTCTGAAAGCCCTGCAGTCATTTGCCTCAGAGCAGCAGCATAGGCAAGCTGGAGAGCAAGTTTTTGAGTTTTCTCTTCATTATCATGCAAGAACATTTCACACTGCCTTCTGCCTGCAGCACAGTTTTACACTTAAAAGCAAATTCAAATTCTTTGAACATTATAAAAAAAAAAAAAGAAAGAAAGAAATCTTAAAGCTAAACAAAATTTAGTCTCACTAGGAATTGGTTGATAAATAATGCACTCCTCCTGTGAATATATTTTCATACTGTTAAATATTTATTTATTAAGAAGTAACGTGTTTCCAAAAACATCTCTTTTGATAATCTCCCCAGTGTGGGAAACACACACACACAGACACACAGACACACAGACACACACACACACAGGCACGCACACGCACATTCACACGCATTATAGAATCAATGCTTTGTAGAAAGAAATGTCTCCCTTCTTGAGGAAAATTGATGAGAATTCCTGGGCACAGGGCTGCTTTCCTTTATCTCAAACAGGTGTCTATCCTCAGATAATCTACCCCAAGTTGTGTGGTGCTCTGGCCGAACCAGATTTCTGACAGTTCCTGTATGTCTCTGAGTAGGGTAAACTGTCAAGAAAGGCTTTAATGAGGGAAGGTGAGGGAGACATGAAACACTAACACATTTAGCTCCCTCATGCTCTTCTGCTGGCTGGCCTCTCCATGTCACAGTGGAGGCAGGTCCTTGGCTTGAAGCTGACCCATCTCTCCTTAGCTTCTCCTTCATCTTCTTGGTTACTTCTCTGATGAGTACACCATAACCTTTGCTCTGGGGAAAAAAAAAAAAGCTGGAAAGGGATTTGCTGTGTGCCTAGTTTTCAAACAGCCAACAAGACCTTGACTTGGCACCACACCCAGTTCCTAGCTAGACATCCATTAGCAGATGAATTTACACCACATCATTTTCCTCATGTAAGAGGCACATATTTTCTCTTCCTAGAATAGAGACTCACTGTGAATAAGCATTTGACTCCCACACCGGCAGCCTTTCTGCTAACCCCTTCCCACCTCCAAACTAGATAGGTAATGGATTTCACACAGCATCACTTGTGACTAGGACTTCTTTCATGGCAAAGGGGGCACAGAAGTGGCTGCATGCCAGCTATTGATCTTACTGCAGTCTTCATTGGCTTGATAGATTGACAGACTATTCTTTTGAAGGCTCCCTTACTGTTCTTTCAGATGCAAAGTTCGACCTAAGTCAGCATGTAATTCATACTTCAGTTTCTCCTGTAGTAGGATTTACGAGTCAGGAAACCACATCTCACTATTACGACTAGTGATCTACTGAGCACATCTCATCTGTCCAGTTCCTGAGGCACTGGGCTCTCAGGGTCCAGGGATACTAGTTTCAGACAGACGAAGGCTTCATTCAGTTCAAACCATGCTGTGAGTTGATTGAAATAGACCGCCACCCAGCTTCTTAACTCATGGCATCTAACCCATACACAAAAAAGGAAGCGAATGTTAGGAAACTGTTTCTGCATGAGAGAGCAAAGGCATGCATGTGCGAAAGCGCTAAAGATCTTAGAGGTTGCTTCCAGTCTTCTCTTAACTGTAACTAAAGGCCATGGGAAACCACTTACTCAGTTAGCAGAACTGCTAATGACCCGACCCTTTGAGCAAAAAAAGGTTTGGTCCACACCATTAAACAAGGATCCACAACCAACTCACTCATTCACCGGGAGGGAGACGGGAAGAGGTTGACTATATCCATTCATCTGTGGCCACGTGATCATGCAGACGTAAATAATAATTATGGGTCTTTTTCATTTTGTTATGGTTATCTATGCATATGTAATTATACAAGTATAGATGTCTCATCTGTTACCTTTGCATGTCCTCTCTCACATCTCCTTGTGATGTGATGGCTAGTAACTTAATACGTATAGGATAGAATACCAAAGGGGACGTGCACGCCACCTGGGCGACAGGGTAACATCTTCCAACGTCAGGAAAAGGAGCCTTAGAGCTCCTTCTGGAGGAAAGGTGAGTGTGGTTTTGGTTGTACTCGGGAGACACATCATGGTGGGAGGGGACAGTGCACAACCTCAACGTGGAAACTGAGTGTGACACGGGAGGGGTCGGAGAGTTCAGACTGGCAGGTACGGCTGTTTAGTGAGCAAACATGGCTAGTCTGAATTCTGTCTCCTAGAACTCCCTTTCCTGTGTGTTTCTGGGTAGGTGGGCCACAGATGGGACTCTTGGGCAAGAGCTGGAGGCAGAAGCAAGCTGCAGTTTAGAGCTCTGAACTCGACCCTTTCGCTGGTTGCCCGTTTCTTGCACGAGGTAGCAGCTAGGCCTGCAACAACCTATCACCCTCTGGATGATCCTCTGTAAGCTTATAGGACTCTCCAGCCAGGTCTGAGTGTGTGAGTGAGTGTGTGTGTGTGTGTATTGGTGTCTGTCTGTAGGGTCCTTCTCCTATAGAACACCATATAGTCAATATAAAAATCATTAAGAAGAAATGAGGAAAACAATTGTTTGCTTTCATGAATTCCAACTCTATCTGATGTCCAGCCCATCTTTCCTTCTTTATATTCATTTTCTTTTACACAAAATATGCCCATAGACTTTAATTTCCAACATCATATGTGAAGATAATAGCCTCAGAGAGGTGGTTCACTATACCCCATAATTTTGGACGGTTAAAATCCCCGGATCTACATGATAGGCATGCACGCGCACACACACACACACACACATACTTATATGCATATACATATATAAATGCATGCACACATATCTACCATTTTTTGCTTCCTTTATTTAAACATGATCATTTTTAATTTTAAAATTATATTGTTTTACATCATTTCTTCCCTCTAACCCTTACCACATTCTTTCCCTCCAACTCTCTTTATTCCTTCCTAAATTCATTATTTTTTATTATTATTGTCATTCATATATGCATGCATAATGATTTTATATGTTTGAGATCTTTGTCTGCTTGTATGTCTATGCACCATATATGTGTCTGGTGCCCGTAGAAGCCAGAAGAGGGAACTGCATTCCCTGGGACTAGAGTAACATAGTTGTAAGCCACCATGTAGGTGCTGGGTTCTCTGGAAGAGCTGCTAGTGTCCTTACCCACTAAGCAATCTCTTCAGCCGTGAAATATAGTCTTTATAGAGCAAAGCTTTATGGAAGTTTGATCAATATATTATAAACGGTATTTACTTAGGTTGTCTATTCAAATGTTGATGTACACCGAATTCTAAGAAGCCACCAGGTTATCAGAAGGGCTATGTTTGGAACATTTCCTTGTAGCAGGAAGATCTAGAGATGCAATCGTTAGATCAGTCTCACTGGTAATTGGAGCCTCTGGATAAGGCTTCTGAAGAACTGATTCTTCCACATCAAACAGAAACCCTCTCCAGTGGAGTAGAGCTAGGCACCACTGTCTCCAGCGGTTACCTAGGTATCCCAGGACCCCGCCTTCAGCCAGTAAGTTCTGAGTGGGCTATCTGAGGGAGACACTGAATGGCTCCAGCCTGAATAACATTCTTGTTAGTTTTCTTCACAGCATGAGCATATGAATGCTGAAGCCCCAAGCCTGTCTTCTCACTGGTTTCTCTCTGGCCTGGATTGATTGCACATTATCCAGATCAACCAGTAGAGAGATTGTTCCACAGGATGCCTTTGGGTTTCCAACAGTGAGAATCAGAAAAAGTGACATAATGCAGGGGGCATTTGATTGCCAATCAAAGATCTAGAGTTTTAACAGAGGGCTGTGGCATATTTCCTAGATACGTGACTATATACACGATTCTCATTGTACCTCATCTCAGCTGTAACTAAAGGAGCTGAACAATGTGATATTGAAAAATTTCTGGATTCTGTGCATCTAAGGGGAGATCAATACAAGCACCAATGATTTACCTGTGCAGTTATGCCAAGGACCACATAGAGAGCCTGAGTCAAATTCCTTCTGGTTACTATGTTAGACGCTATAATATAGGCTTTCAACCACCCACCCAGTCACTAGATCCATGAATCCCCACTGGTTACTATGTTAGATGCTGTAACACAGGCATCCAACCACCCAGGCAATCATTAGGGATATGACATTTTCTAGACACTGGAAATAGAAAGATGAATGGAAATAGAATTCTCCTTCTTGAATTGCCCATATATTCATAGCTAATGGCCATATGTGGAAATTTCAGCAAGTATTGCTCAGAACAAAGAAGGTGTTTGGTGATATTATTTTCCTGTAAACCCTGGACAAAGTTACAGGCTGACAAGTGATCTTTCCTTTTGTGGAGAAGTTATGGTTGTTACCCTTGCTCCTTGCCATGTGCTGTTACTGACAATGACAAGATTCTCGTGAATCACAAGCGTCAGCAGGCCCCGAGGAACAGGGAGAAGAAAAGGAAGAGAAGAAAATCCTGTCCTCCACGTAACCAACCATGTTAACCATCATTGTTTCTTTCCTGAAAGACAACCAAAAACTTTCTGAGAAAAGGAGACAATATCTAAGACTGGCTCACTTTAACTAGCCCAATGTTATTCATGTCTATTCTTCATTATAATTGCAGTGGTTTCAAACTGGAAGTTCATCCTCATTGGACAAATTTGCATTTTTGAGGTTATGTCATGCAAACTAAAAATACTCACAAACAGGCATCTAAAAATCTCCAGATACAGATTTCAATCCTTACATTTCTATTTTCAAAACACTTTCTGAGGCTTCTTAGTTTTGTCAATAATCAAACAGCAGGAGGGGCAGTAGTAAAAAAAACAAAAAACAAAAAACAAAAAACAAAAACCATTTTCTGCCAACAAATTTACCCTGGGTATCACTTGTTACCTTCTCCCTGGCTTGTATAGCTAAAGACACTAGCAAGCAAACAGATCGTGTTTAAATTTTAAGTGATGCAGCGTTCACCACTGGAAAGCCACGCCAAGTAGCTTCCAGGGAGCCGACAAGGTGGGGCCTGTAGCTGGCTGGTCTCCCGGTACCACCTACTACCTCCAACTCCAGAGATGCCATCAGATCCCACCCAAAGGAGCCAGTAGTCCCCAAGAAACAATGAGCCATTCTTACAAGACACAACCGGGGCTCTGTTACTGCGGCACAGGAAGGTCGGATAAGATCTCCCAGCCCCAGCATTCCTTTGTGTCAGCAGCCACAAGTGGGATGTTCCTTCTGTGGTCCTTGCAGGGTGAGAGGAAGCAAGCTTCGAAACACAATGTTCATTGAAATCTGCTTTCATCTGAGGAATCCCCAAGTGGCTCCCGCTTCGCGGTGCATTCTGTCTGCAGCTGAGCCCTTCTGATGCATTTCCGTTGTTTGTTCTGTAGGGAAGGCAGTACCTTCGGAAGACTAGGTAAAGGGCATCGCATTGTGCTGGATAAGGCATTATGTGTCAGGATGTCTCCAGTGAGTCTGGTGCCTAGAAGGTGCAATAAAAATAAAATAAACTCAACAATTGAGTCCTTCAACATCGCGGCTCACGGATGGAGCAGGGGAACGCTACGCCTCTCTGGTGGCTCCTGGGGCTGCACAGCTTGCTGCGCGACCTTAGGAGCAGGAAATCATTCATTGCTCAAGCTGCAACCTTGGGCACAATGCCACTGGGCCCAGTGGCAGAACTGAATAGTGTCCTTAGGATTTGCTTTCTGGAACTTTCTCCAAGCAGGATGGACCCTGTGAGCCACTGAGGGGCCACAACTGGAAGAGGGAACTGACCAGGTTCAAGCATACACGAGGAGCTGCTTTGTCCGGCCCTCAGGGTTCAACCATCCTCTCATGCTGGAGGAAAACCATTCTGGGTACAGAGTGATTCGCTTTTATTAAGAACTGTTCCAAGTTAGCACACATGGAAATGGGTAACACTATTTGGTACTTCTATTCTTCTTGCTTAATCCTCTTTCTTCATCTTCTGTTTTCTTCCTGTCTGGCCAAATTCACCTGAGCCATCCAGCTTGTAACGCAAGGTGAGAGGAACAGCCCATGTCCTGTGTGGACAGAATAAACACTGCCTACCATATCCAGGACGCTTTTTTTAACTCTGCATGCATATATACTTTAAAAATAATTTTTGAAAGGATCTATATTTTATTACTAGACAAACCACACCCCTAATTTAGACATGAGCAAGTCTCCAGGTTAAAAATGTTGAACTCCATCTGGTAGGACTGCCCGACAAGCACAACTCAGCATAGACCATCAGTCTTGTCGTTGTGTGAACCCTTACAGACCCAGCTGCCTTCTCTCCCATTGCCATTTCCTGGAGTTGTATCTGATTTTGTTACCAGTTTTCATCGAATCCATTGAGGAGGAATGGGACAATTTTGCTTTTGTTTCTTGGCCAGGAATCACTTAATTCTGAAAGTCTTGTGAGAAGACACGGTGAGAAGCCGAATCAGGCGCAGGGTGCAGGATGGCGGAAGAAGGGAAAGGCTAAACATGCTTTTTATTGTTCACACATGAGCATTTTTGTCTATATCTGTGTCTGTGCACCATGTGGGTGAAGGGCCTGTAGATGCCAAGAGAGGGCACTGGATCCCCTGGAACTGGGGTCAAAAGTGACTATGAGCTGCTGAGAAGGTGCTAGAAATCAAAACCGGTTTCTCTGGAAGAGCAACTAAAATGCTCTTAACCTCTGAGCCATCTCTCTACCTATCTCACCCTCATTTTTTCCCCCTCAGATCTCAAATTAAATGGGGGAAGTGAAGTAGGCACTGTCTCTTTCAGGAGTAGAAGGGGTTGGTAGAGAAATCAAGGTTAGAGGTCTTGAACCCCAAATTAGAGCTGTTAGCAGAACTCAGAAGGACACTCAAGTATCAGGACCCTAATCCAGGCCGCGTTTTCTGATCGGGTGCCTGTTCTAAGTTGACTTCTATTATTGCTAAAAGTAAGTTAGGCAGGAAAGGGCTTTATTTCAGAGCTTACAGTGTGCCATGAGGGGAAGTCAGGGCAGGGACTCAAGAGAGGAACTTGGAGTCAGGTACGGAAACTGAGGACACGCGGGCAGGAGTGCCACTGGCTCGAATGTCCCCATGGCTTGCCCAGTTTGCTTTCTTAGACACCCCAGGACTCCTGTCCAGATGTGGCATGCTCACAGTGGGTTGAGTCCACCTTCATTGATAGTTCCATCAAGAAAACATCCTACAGACTTGCCCACAGGCCACTGTAATGGAAGCATTTTCTCAATTGAGGTTCCCTCATCCCCATGGCCTGAGCTTGTATCAAATTGACAAAAGACAAACAAGCAAACTCGAAGTCTACTATCTAAACCAGGTGGACAGGCCAGAAATGGCAGTGCACACAATTAATCCCAGCAGAGGCAGGCAGATCTCTGTGAGTTCAAGGGCAGCTAAGTCTACAGAGTGAGTCTGAAACAAAAACAGAAGACAAACATGCGGCCAATGAGCAATCTCAACCCTGAGTGTGGGCAGGCTTCATCCACGCCAGAGGCTTAAGCCCTGTGTGCATCTTTGTGCTTCATGCAAAGGGTACCGGCCTGATCCAGAATCAGACAGTGACACTTGAAAAGCCTGGAAGACATTTCTTAGAATCCAGTGTACTTGTTCTAGCCCAAAAGAACAAACGTCACTCTTAGGACTGACGCAGGGCACTGACCGAAACTACAACCCAGGTGGTTAACTTTCCAAGAAGGAAATGAAGAAGTACAAAGAAGTCAAAGTTCTAGCCAAAATTTATGAAACGAACCCAAGCGTCTCTTGAAATGGCTAATTTTCATCTGAGTTACTAACAGAACATGGAATTCTGGGAAAATTTTGTTGAGTCTTTGTAGAAGATTCTCTGTGAAAGGATTACCCAAACCTAGATAGAGCAGTCATTCCTGGTGACCTACCTTTGACTTAAATTTCTCATTCCTGATTAACTCCTCCCTCTCTCCCTGTCTCCCTCTCCCTTCCTCCTTCCCGCTCCTTCTCACTGTGCCTGCGTGTGTGCCTGTGTGTGTGTGTGTGTGTGTGTGTGTGTGTGTGTGTGTATGTGTGTGTGTGTTCCACCTAAATGTCTGGAAGGCAGACCATTTATACTCTTAGAGCACATAATTCATTTTAATTCAGCCCAAAAAGATACGTGTTGGGAGACAGCTGTGTTAACTACTCGCAGCAAATAGTTACACCCTCGTCCTCAAGGATGGCACAAAAGTGTGGCCTGAAGACACTCGCAGGCTTTCAGTAGAATTTCTATGCCTGCAGCATGGGTCCCTGACTTATGGGGGAACAGGGAAGGCTTTCAGAAGATGATTCTGCGCAGAGAAATTAACGCGAGGACAGGTAAATGGGCCTGAAACACAAACGCATAGCTGAGAGTTACAGGCCACCTCTGGCTGTGAAGTTAATGATGAGGAAGATTAGTGGGACAAAGGGTGTACCTACGGCCCAGCAGTGAAGCCAGTCCTGAAACCATCGAGGTCCTTGAGAACACAGATGCAAGAGACCGGATTAGTCTCCATCACTTTCTGATCCCGAGACTCCCGGGAATTTGACAGCGTAAGGCGAGGAATCAAAGAAATGGAAAAGCCAAGCAGGGCAGAGAGAGCTTTGGCTCTGTAAGATGGCGTCGTGACATCGTAAGATGATGTCACGATGACGTAAGATGACGTCGCTACCCTGCAAGTCGGAGGAGAGAGGCAGAGTGCTATTGAGCTCTTGGCAGGTGTACGTGGACACTTAAGAGAACCTGAAGAGTCGTTGTTATGAATTCAGTTCTTCCTTCCTGAAAGTACAAGTCGCAGGGCACCTGCAGAGGGCTTGCTCAGTCCTGACTGCAGTCATATGTCCCTAGACTAGCAGAGAAAGAATTCAAGGCACAAGAGAAAAGAGAGAGGGAGAAACTCAAATCCCTCAGGACACATGTAAGATGTTTCTAGTGATCTCAGATTAAGAGGTGAAAAATGGAAGGTTGGAAGAGGACATAATTTTGAAGGGACCACACATGAACACCACCCCTTGAACTTGCTCTGTAGAAAGTTACAGTCCCAAGGAGACTTCTGCTTAACAAAGAGCAGTGTATACTTACAGAAACCAGAAGCCAGAACGCATATTAGGACATTTCTCTTGTGAAAAATCTAACAGAAATGACCTATATCACTGTAATTTTTAAAAATCAGAAATTATTTAATCATTGCTACTAATTAAATAATAAAGAGGAGCCTGGGTGGACTGTCAGACTTGAATCACCCCTCCGTGTCTCACTTCCTCTTCATTCTTCTTGAACCTCACTCACTCACTCACTCACTCACTCACTCACTCACTCATGGCTTAGCAAGGTCAGGGAGCAGATAGCTCAGGACCAGTTAGGGCTCTGGACAAAGTGAACATGCAGATCCCAGTATGCAAACAGCAGAAAGGAATGTGCTACTTCGGGAACTAACACATAAAGCATTTTCTTTTCTTCCTGAGTCACTCTCTTGGTTTGTCAGTGCTTTCGTTTGTAATTATAATGTTTTTGAGAATTGAAGAAATTGAAATTATTAGCATGAATCTCAGCATTCATCTTTACATCATTCAATGTCTGCTTTACATGCAAAATCAAAGGAACAAAAAAATACTTTACTCCCATTCAGGATCATAAAAACAATTTCTTTTTTGTTCTCACATACGCATTTTGTTCTGATTAAAATGGTGTGAATGCTGGAGTTGAACGCAGATATTTTCATTTGACTTTTCATTACACCTATACTCCACCACCAACACCCTACTAACAACACTCCACCTACAATATGCCACCACCAACACCCCACCCATAACATCCCACCAACAATATCCTACCCATAGCACCCTACTACTAACACTCCATCTACAGAGCCCTACTACCAACACTCCACCTACAACACCCCACCCCAACATCCTATCCATAACACCCCACCAACAGTACCCTACCAACACTGCCCCACAAACACTGTTATCCATGTGTCAGGAAGAGTAAAAGGGAAATTAACTATGGCACACCTAATCACTCCTTCAGGCTGTGATTCTAACGTGTACTGTTGGCTACTGCAGAGAAACAATGTACAACACAGTCCATCCCCTGTTCATATCTTATTGTATTATTACTGCTTGCTCGTATCTAAAGCAAGTCCTTATTCATAAAAAAAAGTATTGCCTCTTGGCAGTTTCAGGCCATCCTCCATTATCATGGTTCATCTTGATTATCAATTTACTGGGACTTAGAATCATCGTGCAATCAAATCCCTGACCACGTGAGCTATTATTTAGATTAGGCTAATGAAGTGGGAAGACCCACCCCGAGTGTGTGCAGGCTAGGGTATCAAAGCAGACTGATTACAAAGGAGCTGAGCAGCATCTCACATCTCTCAGCTCCCTGGCAACAGATGCAGCCTCAGATGCCTCATGCTCTGGGAGCCGTCACCTCTTTGACATGGACTGAACGTTGGCGCTCTGAGCCAGAATAAATCTTTCCTTTCATAAGGAGCTTTTGTCAGGCTATTTTACCACAGCAACAAGACAAGTGACTGATACACTCCTTTAGCCTACTCACTCCAGGATAGACATAACACATATACTTGATGTCAGTCCCAGTGAGCTAGCACAGTACAGGTCCACTGGAGTACTGTGCTCATGGGCCGTAGGTGAATGAGGCAATACTAACTTAAAGCAACTCTGCATAGTGTATATAGATCCTCGGCACACACGTCATCCATCTGGCTCACAAAATGGTAGTTCAAGGGTAAAGTTAGTAAGGGCGTTAACACAGCAGTAATAGGGCATCGGACCAGTAGCTTCTCTAGGAGAACACAATTCACAAATCCATGAGGTCAGTAGTTCAATCCCTAGAGCCTGTGTTAAGGTGGAAGGAGGGCTAACTCTACAATGTTATCCTTTCTCTCCTTCACACACACCATGGCATGCATATAACCACCCCCAACAACAATAATGATAAAGGAGGAAGAAAGGAGGAGGAGGGAGGGAGGAAGAGAGGAAGGAAAGAAGCGAAGAAGGAAGGATATCTTTTGGGACCAGTAACATCTCCACCGGTGTAATTTATAAACGAGACTCATACAGATTAGGTAGGGAGATTAACCAATCACGGGGAAATACAACCAAAGAAATGATTCAGTGGTCTGAGCCAAAGTAATTCTATTAGAGATAAGGTCTGTGATTATTGGAGCCAATATATTGGATACTATTACACTTGATCTCAGCCCATAGGTGAAGAAGCAACTGATTACTATTATGACTTTAACTAACTTAATATTCTACATGCAGTTAGATCCCAAGTAAGATAAAACATTGGGCCATGGCAGACATTTTCATAAGAGAGCCTGGAAACACATAGGAATGGCTTCTTTGGTCTCCCTTTGCACGGGAGAACCACCATCTGGGAGAACGGCGCCTAGCGATGTGATGCGCACTGAAGACACTTTGTAGAGACAATATTGGTCTCTCTTGTAAATCCCTGCACAGGCCAACTGGCATCTATGGCTTTGCACATGTAAAGTTAGAATGTTCTGGCAAAAAGGAGGTAATATGGACGTACTCGGCAGAAGGAGGTGGGGGCTCATCCAGGGACTCATAAAAGACACTGCTCTGGCTAATTGGCAGTTTTAGTCTCTGCATCTGGGGAGTTATTTTTTAGCCAATTCTTGACAATTGGTGATAAAGTGAGAGAATAGACTATTTAAAAAACGAAGCATCATTAACAAAATTTCATTTTAAACTGTTGGTTTTAATTGCCATGATTCTCTCAAAAAATCTCAACAAGACTTATGAACAAAGAGTAATTTATTACCCCATGTTTAGTGTCCTTTTATGTTATCTGCTGACTCTTAAGATCAAAGGTCAAAGGCTAGGGCAGGGAATTGTTGGGTGGCCATAAACAAGCAAGAGATAACAAAAGAATGAAGGCTCACAGAAGAGTGGCTTCCACCCTACGTGACCACACCACACAACTTCCATAGACCACAACCTTGAGCACGAAGCCCAGTAACTTGATGAATGTTTCACGAACGTTTTAAATTCCAAGTCGTATCCCTTTTGAGAAATGCAATTTCCCTCAAAATTAGCAAAGAGCGATTGTCAAAAATAAACAAACAAACAAATTTAATAAATAAATAAATAATAGCACCGCTTTAGAATTTCTAAGTCATGATGTGTCCGTACTTTTAGAAGGAAAGATTTTGAAAGATCTGTAAAGAGCAAGCTTTGCAAAATGCATCCTTTGTCTTGGGAATTTAATTTGACAAAGGCTTTCGGACAAGAAGTCTCCTTGGAATGCAGCCCTGCGCTCACAGTCTGCTTAATTAATTTATGGCTAATGTCAAGAATGACACATTTCTCGTGTGTCTTGGGCCCTAATATATTTTTTTTTCCTGTGACTTATTGGAAGGAGGGTGGATCGCTACTTTGTAACCTCTAATTTGTGACTCAAACTCAGAATGTTGTCCAATTAGCACATGGTCCAAAATGTGTGTCAACTCATCTCCAATTCTTCAACACATGCCCAAGGGGTAACAGCAAGCAAGGTGAGGGCAAAGGTGAGGGCAAGGTGAGGGCACATTCACAATGCCACCTGAAGCTTTATTGTTTTAAAAGTGCTGAATATATATACACACACACACACACACACACACACACACACACACACATATTGCTATCTTTCTTTTTTATTATATTTGTTTAAAATTTTATTTACATTTCAAATATCAAACATCCCCTTTCCCAGTTCCCTCTCTGGAAACCCCTATCCCATCCCTCCTCCTCCCGCTTCTATGAGGGTGCTCCCCAATCCACCCACCACTCTTGCCTCCTTGCCCTGGCATTCCCCTACCCTGGGGCATCAAGCCTGCACAGGACCAAGGGCCTCTCCTCTCATTGATGTCCAATTTGGTTGGTGGTTTAGTCCCTGGGAGCTCTGGGGGAGTGGAGTCCGGTTGGTTGATATTGTTGTTCTTCCTATGGGTTCCGAGCCTCTTCAGCTCCTTCAGTCCTTTCTCTAACTCCTCTATTGGGGACCCCGTGCTCAGACCAATGGTTGGCTGTGAGCATCTGCCTCTGTATTTGTCAGACTCTGGCAGAGCCTCTCAGGAGGCAGTTATATCTTGTTGGCATTCACAATAGTGTCTGGGTTTGGTGTCTGTATATGGGATGGATCCCCAGATGGGGTGGTCTCTGGATGGCCTTTCCTGCAGTCTCTGCTTCACACTTTGTCTCCATATTTCCTCCCTTGAGTACTTTGTTCCCTCTTCTCAGAAGGACTGAAGCATCCACACTTTGGTCTTCCTTCTTCTTGAGCTTCATGTGGTCTGTGAATTGTATCATGGGTATTTTGAGCTTCTGGGCTAATATCCACTTATCAGCGAGTATATACCATGTGTGTTCTTTTGTGATTGGGCTACCTCACTCAGGATGATATTTTCTAGTTCCATCCATTTGCCTAAGAATTTCCTGAAGTCATTGTTTTTAATAGCTGAGTAGTACTCCATTGTATAAATGTACCACATTTTCTGTATCCATTCCTCTGTAGAAGGACATCTGGGTTCTTTCCAGCTTCTGACTACTATAAATAAAGCTGCTATGAACATAGTGGAGCATGTAATCTACATGTTGTACATGGGAGGACAATTTACTATAATTACTTCCTCACTACTCAAGCAGAGAGTGGATCCTTCCAATATTAAAAAGAAAACACTATCCCCACTTTGCTTTCCGTTCTTATTACTAATCTGCTCTATAATAAAGAAATCAAGAAATCTCTAACCCAGCCCACAACTAAAGTTTTAACATATGGATTACTGGGAATAATCATTCTCTACTGTATAAGTCAGAGATCAAACTTTAGTCCCAGATTATATGGTTATGGGCAAGATGCTTGACACCATATGACACAGCAAACTCAGGAGCTAATTTGGCTGAAGGACTCCCTCTTTCACGTCAGAAGATCTTTAATTAAAAGTTTTATTTTAGATGATATCTTCTACTCAAACATAAGGCAAAGGAAAGAACGACACACAAATTTCGTCTCATGGGTTTTGGTGTGACAAGTATTACTTTTTTGTTTGTTTTGTTTTTAAAGCAAAACATTTAGCAATATGCGAACATTTTTGTGAAATTTGTTCCTGTTTTCTTTTTGCTGTTGTTTGGATGGGAGAAGAGGAAAGAAGAATTCCTTATGACGGCGCGCAGAAGTGGGTTAGTCACTGCGGCCTCTCACATAAACGGCCCCCATCAGGTTCTAGACAGTGGTTTGGAAGATGAAGCGGGTGATTTCAGTACTTTTCTGCTTGGAACCTCTGTGCAGACTGAGTGCCCTGGTCTGGAGGGGGAAAGGCCTTGTTCTTATGCAGGGAGTTTCATTTTCACTGCTACACTGTTACAGACTGCCTGGGCTCTTTTAGGACTCCTAATTCTATATACTTCAATTGTTAACATCCTCATACTGTTTTTAGTTAAAGATAACGAGAACTAAATCAGTGTGTTCAGATGAAGTTTTGGATTGTTATTGGATGGCAGTTTCACCTCCAGACAGGTATGTGATCTATACCTGTGGTCAAAGGAGCTGGCCTTGACAGTCTCTAAAAAGAACCCTGAGAGCTGGCCTGCTTTCTGGCACCGCGTATAGAAATGTTATCCCGTCAATGTGGCTATAATGCCCACTTCCTCTTGTTCTGCCATCAGCATCTGGGCGTGGCTTGTTTTATTTCTGCATCCTCTGCGTCATTAAATGATAACGTTTAGAAAAGTCACATTTCATCGTGGCTGACAGTATCTCATGAGCACAGAGCTTAATAAAACAAAGCCGTAGTAAGGGTTTTGGCTTTGCTTCATATTTCATTTCCCGTCCGTGGCTTATTGTTCTTGGTGTTGGGGAGCACTCCGCCGTCCTTTAGTATATAGAATTCACTTACTGGCAGCAGCCGTCTATTCACGTCGGGCTAAGGGAAGGGAACAAAGGACACTGTAGTTCTCAGTGACATGAACAAGTCCATCTTGTGGCCTTTCCCTTCATTGACATTTTGGCGTGGGTTAAACTTGAGCTCAAGGGCTTGATTATTCAAAGTTCTCTGATTCTTTTTCTTGTTTAAGTTGGCATTCTGACTCTGTGGTCTGAACCAGACTTTTCTTTGTATCCATTCCACCTTAGACCATGGATTACCAGAATAAAACATCCAGTGATGTAGAAAGAAAAGTTGAGGCATGTGGAGAATAGTGAGAAAGGTCACAGCTGGCTAGCTTTTTGCCATGTGCTGAGTTAAAAAAAATTTTTTTTTAGAAGGATTTTAAAGCGTATTTTCCGCTCACTAAAAAAACCACTTGTGGAAACTAACGTGGCCGCCGTGGGAAAAGGAAAATACTGGAACAAGGAAAATATGCTCACCTCTGCTTCACCTTCTGCACAGCCCGGCAGACAGGACGACTCGGTTGCTCCTCTTCCGCCTAGAGAGGAGGAAACGAAGAGGAATCTGCAGGAGAGCATCTGTTTCAGGAAAGAAACCGGGGCAGGCTTGGGACCACCCGCGGTCGGTCGCTTCCTGTGCAGAAGCTGGCTTCAGGCACACACCAGTCAGTGCCGCCTCCCTGGAGCCGGGCGTTTCAGTTCTGATGCCTAAAACAGGAAAAAAAAAAAAAAGCCGACACGTGTTTATGTGTGCGTCAGATACTTGGAAACCCACCGTTTTCTTGGCAACATCAGGATTTTTTGTCTGCCCATTACCTCCCGCCCGCGAACTAAACAAATGTAAAGCCCGAGAAACAGCAGCGTTTACAGTAGTTCTGCAGGCGGCTCCTTTATCCCAGTGTTTCCGTCTTAGGCCAAACTAAGAAGTCCTACAGGAAGTAAACCCAGTAAACTAAAACTAAAAATTAATCAGATATATAAATATCTGGACATGCCTACTATCTCAACACTGGGAGGACGGAAGGGGCGGCTCAGGAGTTCCAGGTTATCCTCTGATACATAACATGCTTGAGGTAGGCATGAGCTAGATGAGATGCTGCGTCAAAAACAAAACAAAAACAAAAACATGGCATGTATATATGCAACAAAGTACACACCCGTGCACACAGGACCTAAAAGGTAACACAGCGATTGATCTGAAAACGCTTCAAGAGTTCTATCGATGCCAATTTAGTCAAGTAAAATATTTTTTAAATTAATTAATTTTTTTACACTCCATGCTTTATCTGCCCCCCAACCCTGTCCACCCTCTGACTGTTCCACATCCCACACCTCCTCCCTACCCCCTGTCTCCACGTGGATGCCCCCACCCCCAACCCCACTTGACCTCTAAACTCCCTGGGGCCTCCAGTCTCCTGAGGGTTAGGTACATCAGCTCTGAATGAACACAGACCCAGCAGTCCTCTGCTGTATATGTGTTGGGGCCCTCATATCAGCTGGTGTATGTTGCCTGTTTGGCGGTCCAGTGTTGGAGAGCTCTCAGGGGTCCAGATTAATTGAGACTGCTGGTCCTCCTACAGGATCACCCTTCTCAGCTTCTTTCAGCCTTCCCTAATTCAACCACAGGGGTCAGCAGCTTCTGTCCATTGGTTGGGTGCAAATATCTGCATCTGACTCTTTCTGCTTGTTGGGTCTTCAGGAGTGCGGTCATGATAGATCCCTTTTTTTGTGAACCCTCCATAGCCTCAGTAATAGTGTTAGGCCTTGGGACCTCCCCTTGAGCTGGGTCCCACTTTGGGCCTGTCACTGGACCTTTTTTTCCTCAGGCTCCTCTCCATTTCCATCCCTGTAATTCTTTCAGACAGGAACAATTATGGGTCAGAGTTTTGACTGTGGGATGGCAACCCCATCCCTTACTTGATGTCCTGTCTTCCTGCTGGAGGTGGGCTCTATAAGTTCCCTCTCCCTAATGTCGGGCATCTCTTCTAAGGTTCCTCCCTTTGAGTCCTAAGAGCCTCTCACCTCCCAGGTCTCTGGTGTATTCTGGAGGGTTCTCCCAGCCTCCTATCTCCTGTTTCCATTCTTTCTGCTGGCCCTCAGGGCTTTAGCCCTTTTCCCTCACCCAATACCAGATCAGGTCCNCCCCCCCCCCATTTTTTAATAAAGAAAACCAAGTAAAAGACATAAAGGAGGAATGTAGAAATGGCTGAGTTGTAAGAGCCCTTTTCTTTCTTCCAAATTGAGTTCCTGTCACAACATGGCAGCTCACAACCATGCATTTCCAAGGGATCTGATGCCTTCTCCTGGTCTCTGAGTACACAAGGCATGCATGTAATGCACATACATACAGGCAAGCATTCAGATGGATAAAATAAAATAATAAAGGAATCTTTAGGATATGAAGGTTCTTTCTGTATCTAACCTGACAAAGGCGGTGAACTCATTAGTATTTTAAAATATGAAGGGTTTTAAAAGTTGACATAAAACTTGCCAGTATATAAGAACCCGTGGACTCTGTCCCCAACACTGAACACACACATACTCACACGCACGAACGCTTTCAGACCCTCTTTTGGTCATTTTTGAAGGATTTCCTGTGAGCTGGGTTTTAAGGAGTTCACTACCATGTGCAGCTGCCATTCTTTCTTCTTTTTTTTTTTTCTTTTTCTCTTTCTTTAGATTTATTTGTTTCATTTATATGAGTACACTGTAGCTGTCTTCAGACACAACAGCTTCTTTTAACTGTCTTGTGAGCCCATTTCTAGTTTCCTGGCCTCTACTCACACTTATTCCTAACTCAATATGCATATTCAGCAGCCAGAGGCTATGATCCACACATAATAAAGAATATGCATTTTTCTTTCTGAGCCTGTCTAAGCTAGAGTTTCTCTTGCTGTGATGTAACACTGTGACCAAAAGCAAGTTCAGGATGAAAGGGTTTATTTGCCTTATATTTCCATATTGCTGTTCATTAGTGAAGGAACTTGGGGCAGGAACTCAAACAGGGCAGGCACCTGGAGGCAGGAGCTGATGCAGAGGCCATGGAGGGGTGCTGCTTATTGTCTTACTCCTCATGGCTTGCTCAGCCTGCTTCCTTATAGACCCCAGGACCACCAGCCCAGGGATAGTACCACCCACAATGCACTGGGCCCTCCCGCATTAATCACTAATTAAGAAAAAAACGCTTCCAGGCTTGCCTACAGCCCTATCTGATGGAGGCATTTTCTTAATTGAAGTAAGTTCCCTCCTCTCAGATGGCGTTTGCTTGTGTCAAGCTGACATAAAACTAGCCAGCCCAGTAACCTCATTTAGTATAATATATTCCACTTCCATTTTCCTGCAGCTTTCAGGATTTCATTTTCTTTAAAGCTGAATAAAGTGGGGGGGGGGGGGAAGGGGGGAAACACATGCATGCACTTGTGGGCACACACCAATAATCAGTTATCAACACTGGAATTGCAGATCAGAAGATAGAGTGGCACGGAAGATCTGGAAAGGAACCATCAGAGTACCTTATATGCAGCAAGGGCTCAAAGGGTTAAAGGATGTGCAGAGAAACCAGGCAGCACTGGTAGTGTTATCTAGAGTCAGATGAAGAATCCACAGCAAGGACTATGTCAGTCTTTGTCAGGGGTTTCCAAACAGAAATCATCTACATTTTCTTTGCTCAGTTAGCCCTGGATGCATTTTTTTTTTTAAATAGTATAAAAATCATTCCTCTGCCTCTGTGTGTCTCTCTCTCCTTTCAATCCTCAAATACTGTGGGGAGTGCAAGGGCAAAATAAAATCACATCGAACTGAAGTGAAGCCAATCGCCTCCCAGCTCAACGTTTCAACGTTGCAGCAATTTTGTTCAACAACATACAGGCATAACTTCTTGGTCAGTCATGACGCTTTTAAAACCACTGCTCTAAAGCGGTGCTGACTGGAAGCTTGCAGAGCAGCAGAGGGGACACTGCACATCTGTGTATGTACATGCATTTGTGGGTGTCCAAGCATCAGTGTGATAGAATGTACAGTCTGTTATTGGGTATGTGCTAATCATATAAGATCCAGTGGTGTACAGTGCGGAGCGGCTGTGTTTGGTTTTGTTGCGAGGCCTCCACATTGATTTCCTCAGTGCCTTCATTGCTGTGGACTCTCATGCACAATAAATAAGCATGCTTTCTGAAATGATTAATTAATGATTACCTCTGAAATGATATATTAATAACAGACACTCCGGGGGGGGGGAATGACTGAAGGAGATGGCAAGAGGGACACAAACGAGAAGGATCTTTAGGACAAAATAAAAAAACCAAGTACAAAGGTAAAAGAAAATCCTTTGCTAATTTAGAAGCAAGAAGGGCTTGCACGGAGTTCCTACCCACTCACCGCAGTCCACTTTTTCTTTTACAGTTTAATTTAAGACATCCTAAGGAAATACCCGGTCAGCAAGGTCTTCACCATACAGACTTGAGAACAGGAGTTTGATTGACAGTGCTTATTTTAGAACTCAACACAGCAGCGCACACCTATAATCCCAACAGAGGAGAGGCAGAGATCAAAGGATCCCGGAGACCTCTACCAGATTCCGTGAGTGACTCTGTCTCCAAAAACAGTGGGGAGCAATTAAAGAAGAAAATCGTCCTTGAGTTCTGACCTCTGAACATTCACTGTTCCCAAATGCCTAGTTCTCTCTCGTTCTTCGTGTTCTCTCTCTCTCTCTCTCTCTCTCTCTCTCTCTCTCTCTCTCTCTCTCTCTCTCTGACTCTGGATCATCTGGGAACTAATTCAAGGAACAGACCTGATTGGTGATTTGTTTTAAGCATTCACCTGTGTGAAGTTTTGAAGGCCCAGTTGAGAGAAGTCAGATGATCCCAGTCATCTGACTTCATACGAACCTCCGTGGTACAAGACACAGCATTGCCAAGTGGAGTGCACGCTGAGACGCTCCCAGTGATGTGATGTGCGCTTGGCCGCTGTGATGGCGGTAGGTTCCTACTCCTCTAGAGCCCTAAGCCCCGTGGAAATCCTTTCTTCCTTGTGTTGCCTTGGTCATTGTGGGTGTTTTGTCACAGCAAAAGAAGACATACATACATTTAAATAAGTTAAAATTTATAGTATTCTAAAATTCCACCCCATCGTTGGGCCAGCAGCATTTGCTGTGGGTGGGACTTTGGTTCTAGAAAACATGTATTTTTCTCTTCTAGCTGTAGGCAAGGGACTCCAGGTACTTTTCCTATAGCTCCAAGGTTAAAAAGCAGGATCATGGATACAGTAACCCTCAGTGCTGCTCTCCATGTGAAGACCATGAAGGCCAGCACAGCAGGAGACTGCGTGGAATGGAAAGTCCTTGAGTTCTGAATGTTTGCTTCTAGAACAAGGAGGCATGGTTTCAATAGAAACATTACAGAAAAAGATATTACAGACATCTGACTCTATTAACTAGTCCCCATGTTTCCAGAGCAGTTGGTCGGAGTCTTACTCATGCTAACCCCTTGTCTTTGATTTGACTGGAATGGTCTTTTGACAAATCTCTCTTTGACCTGCACATTCGGTGTTCTGCCATTTGTGTGGGCAGTATCTTACTTCAGATCCTACTGGCAGAAAAAGTTCCCTCAACAGCTTGACAGCAGTTTGGCTGAGGAATTAGTAATAGCTAGGATAGAGAAAGCTAATTGTTTATAGTTCTGTTCTTTTGTACAGGAACGGTAAGAAGTGTAAGTGCAAGCACCCTTCTTCATATTCAGTCAGCTAGATATAAGATGGACACTTCAGTAGGCCAAGAAGGGGCCTCTGACTCACCACCTCTCAGGTGGGTCCACAACAGGATTTGGGTTTCTATCTACACTCAGTACAGATATTTGGTATCCAGTGGCTGAATCATTTCAGAGGTGACTCGTTTTCCAACCTCTCATCTAGGTAATTTGGAAAGAGTCTCACTGGATTTGATAGGAAATTGCATTTCAAAGCTCTCTGTGTCTGGTGGATTATTCCATCCACTTGGCTTCTTTTGTACTGGGAAAGGATAATACACTGCAGTGCCTCAACCTTTCCACTTAACAGCCTGATTACTGGTACACATCCCCCAGCTTCACTGCTCTCAGGGCCGGAAGGGAAAACAAAGTTAAAACGTTCAGTGCGTTTTCTTTTATTGAAGACTTTTGTCAATGGCTTTCTACTTTGTGTGTTTATCTCGAATCATTATATTAGTCTATTTTTTCTTATATACACATATAAATAATGTGATAGAGGTTGAGGCCATGGTTAAGATGTATACTTCATAGATGACTTGAGTAATATATTGTAGAATTTTCTATGCAGTATCTTCATAGACAATTTTCCTCAGATGAGTTCTGTCTTAGAATGACTCAGCTACAACACTAGCCGCCCCTTTGTTCTTTATGAGAGTATTGAATATTGCTTTGAAGACTCACTGGCACTGTAGATTTTTGGTAGATACATACTATTCCAGAATTATTCCTTTGAATACAACTTTAACAACCTCATTAGCAAAGGTGATGTCATTGATTGCCTTGACTAGCACAGCTTTGAGATCGACTTGGCTGAGGGGCTAGGAATGATAGGCACGGGTAGAGAAAAGATCAGATCAGATGCACCACTGTGCGCTTTGATGGATATACACCAGTGATGGGATATTTAGCACATTTATTATATATAGCTGAATGAGGAGATGGGCTAGCTAATCTCTGTAGGTAGTCCCTGTAGGTGGAAGGTCTTAGGTGTGTGTCTTCTGGGAGCAGGATGGCCAATATACATATTGTGACTAGGGGATGGCACTGGGGTCTTTAATATGACTGTGTTCCTGTCTAACAGTATACATTTACTCAGAACGTCATCCACTCCCCGAGTTGGTGGAACTTGTGACTGGGACTGCCAGGTAGGCAGGCCACAGAAGATACAGTTTCTGGAAGTTAGAAACTTTGAAGTCAAAGACTGCTTGGAACCAAGATCAGAACATTTCTTAGCTAATTTTCTCATCTGTGTAACTGGCTTTATTGAGGAAGTTTTGCATCTCTGTGCCCTTACGCCCACCATTGCTACCTAACACTTACCCACTGTACGTAGCAAAACCTGGTTGATTTTCACTTGTGCTACTGTCACCAAGATTCTAACAATTATAGACTGAAGCCCAACTGCTGTTGGTCATTTGCAGCCTGGTAAGAGCTATTGCATCTTACTGCATGATATAGCTAGCACATGGTGTTTCTGTAGTGTAGTAATCTCTTGAATGGTTATTTAGAACAGAACATCTTCATGTGGTTGACCTCACTGTTGAACCAAACTCATACTCTATCCACAGCAACAAGAAAAACCTCAGTTGGCCTTTTGACACAACTGGGCAGGAAATGGGATGCTACTGGCGGAGTCTTGTACTTTGCTTTTGGCTACCATGCACAGAAAGTAGATATAATGGTCAGTGGTTGAACTATATGGCTCTGTAGAGTTGTAGAGTTGTAGGCTCTGCTCTGACACTGGGCACAGCCACTTGGGGAGATGGAAGACAACAAGAGGGAGTTTGACTCTGCTTACCCTAGCCATTGCCTGGGCGGGTGCAGGGCTGTAGGGAAGCACAGAGTCACCACTCCAGGGATGGGAAAGTGCGGTCTGAGACATGGGGAAGCTCAGGGTCCCCAGGCCTGTGATGCGGCCAGGGCTAAGGGATTCTCAGACTCTTGGACATCTAGGCACCGCTGGGAGTTGCAATAGAGCAGAGGATAGAGTCAGGGGCCAGAGGGCCGGGGACAGCATCTACCCTGGGGCCCAGGATGTGGGGAGCTCTGGCTTGTCCCCTCAGGGAGATGATTGTCCTTAGCTTGGTAGGTAGGCTTGGTGGCAGTTGTGGCTGGCAGTGCAGAGAGGTCTTCTATGAGAGAGTAGGCTGTGACTCTGTGGGTGAAGGCTTGCTTCATGGCTCCCCACAGTGGACCTTGGTGAAAAGAGGCCGTCCATGGTCCTAAACAGTATATTGTCACAGCAGCAAGTAGATGCATAAAACCATACCCCACTTCTCAGGGTGGGACTGAGATTAACTGAGATTAAATACCTTTTGCAGGGAGGAGTGTCTAGGAAGGAAAGCTTATTGGCTAAACTTTCCCGAGCCTCTTGATACCTCATTAGGCTGGAGAACTCTGTTTTCAGCCTACATGACCATAGGGCACCTTTCTTTTATGTGAGAAGCAGGGCACGTGCTCCAGTCAGGAGTCTGTCAGGGAGCTGGGAGCCGCCTAAGCCTCAGATGTGTTCCCACTGAGTCTCTGGGTCTCTGCCTGCACTACCCTACCGAACTTCCTGGAATGATTTTACGTCCCGCATGACTACTTGGGAATGGTTAAAAAGAACTCCTTGTGATCAGAAGTAGGTCTTCTGTCTTACCATGATTAGAATTCACCGTGAACAACTCACTGTAGAATACCATGCTCTAAGTGTTCTTCTGGTCCCAAGTGGGCCCCTTCTTTTCAGTGTCCTTGGTTTTGGAACTCTACACACGCACTACTCTAAGTCAGCCATGGAAGCTTTTGGAGTTAAAATCGTTGAGTAAGTAAGCTAGTTCTTTAAAAACAAACAAACAAACAAACAAACAAACAAACCACTGCATGGTTTGTTGGGCTGCTATTGCTATGTAAAGGAAATGGGAGTCTAATTCTTCTCTTGTGAATGGATGCTCCATGTCAAATAGAGAACCTGGGAGCAGAAGTGGAAACGAAGTACCTTTTCAGACATTATTAAGAACAAAATTAAGATTAGTGTAATTGTTTCACAAGAGGCAAAATTTTCCATTTCCATATAAACAGAAAGCTAAGCAGAGTGGGTCAATACTGACCTTTCTGGCAAGAGGTGCCCACTGGTATAACAGTAGTGTGACTTCTCTGAATTCCAGAGAGTGGCGATGAGCCACATGTTTTAGGGGCTTTTAAAGGGCAAAACCATAAGGCCACCATATTTTCCATGTGGCCGTTGTATTGTCCAAGAACTACAACTCCCAGCATTCCAGAAAGTTACCTTGTTCTTGGGTGGGTGGGGCTTGCAAGTTGACTTTGGTTCTTCCTGATTGGATTTGTGGCCTGTTCTACTGGAAGAATTCACATCTCATACTGTAAACTTAATCAAAAATGTATGGCTAGGGAAGTCACGGGTCCAAGGGGGAATTTACTATTGGTATTAGGTTAGATGGCTACACTACCAAACGGCCTTCTAAGTCTATTATTTACTACCTTAGACCGGTGCTGCTGTCTGTTGGAGCAGCTTGTTTTGCAGTGAGCAATAGCTGCAGAGGCTTCATGACTAGTCAAGTGTTGAGAGCAAGTCCCTGTTGAATGTTCATCCCTAAGTGCAGCAGTGAGTGTCCCCTCTGCTGTAAGGGTCTAGGGACAGGGACACTGCTGTCAAAGTCTCTCATCTTTGTGACCAGGCTGCAGCAAAGCAGCTGCTGTGGCTGCCTTCCTAAGACCCACACACAAAAACACATGAAAGGAAGAGGGAGGGAGGCTGGTTTGTCAAAAAGTAGTTCAGCAGGAGTTGAAAGACCAACAAACGGGCCAAAAGGATGAACTTCATTATAATATAAACATAAAATTGCCAGAAATCTAAATATTAAAAAAATATTTCAAGACAAAAAAAAACAAAACAAAACAAAAAAAACAAGCCCAGAGGTTTGGGGTCATGGGAATGAATGAGTGTGATGTATGAAGTCGTGCAAGTCCCTCGTGGGGAAGAGAATAGTGGGTGGCTTCAAGTCTATTAGCACTACAGCCTGCTGGACCTGAAGGTGTTTAAGCTGCAGAACACCTTCAGGCTCTCGGGCAAGAAGAAGCAACTTTTATCCTTACGTGCCAGGTTAATGGAGAAACAGGTTTCAGACTGCAAATTTTAAGAATTTCCGTCTAAAGGTCAAAGGCTCTCGATGCTTCATAAGAAATCATACTTGTGAGGGCTGGCACAGCCTCTGCTTAGATCTGCTGCGAGTCAGATAGGCAGCAAATGGAGCATATTTGTTCGTTACAGATGCCTTTGCTACAAAGGCCTGGCAACAAAGAGGAGAGGTTTTCTTCAAGCTTAGCCCCATATGAGCCAGAGAACCTTTGAGAAAGAGAAACCGTCAAGAAAGAAAGCAGACAACATCAGTGAAGAAGTATGCACGTGATGTCTGGGGTGGGGGGTATCAAACACGTTTGCTTGCAGTCTGTGTTCTTTAATAGAATTTTGGCAGCGTGTTGGGTATTTGGGGCACAGGAGTGGGAGTGCCGTCACGATGTAACCAAAGACAGTGGGGATTGTGGGGACTGAGAGCCAACTGAACCTTTGCCCATGCCAGGAACTAAGAGCAAGACAGCTCACAGCGAGTGTTAAAAGTGTTGAGTCATTAACTTCCGGGGGGAGGGGTCATCCGCTTCTGAATATGTCTGCTTTCTTTCTTTCCTTCTTTTTTAATCTTAAGAAATAGATGTTTGGGTGGCATTTGGGAAATAAATCTCTGCTTACTATAGCTCAGAATATACAAAGGGATGAGAACTGAATGAAAAATCCTCATTAAGATACACACTCATGAATTCCACAGTTTTTATTTGATTCCCTGATATGCCTTTTTATAGCCTGTTCTTTACACAGAATCTGAGAAATGTCAACAGTTATGAGACTTGCTTGAGTAGCTTGTATTTCAGAGAATATTAGGAAAGGGAGGCAGGAAACTTTAAATATCAGCCCCCAAATCCTTTAGTCTTGAAGTAGCCATTAACTTTCAGTGGTGTGAGGTGAAATCTAGGTCTTCAGTTCATTTCATCTCTCTCTCTCTCTCTCTCTCTCTCTCTCTCTCTCGTTCTCTAGATGAGAACACTGCTTTTTAAATTAGTTCAGTTAGATCTCTACAGACATTAGCGCGACAGACTACTTCAGAGTACATGTATTCAGTCTTAGGTAATCATGGTACAAAAACCCTCACCGGAAGGAACGAAGACGGGCCTCAGCAAACACCAATGAATTCATTCAAAGCTGAACTGTAGTTATCGACGTACTCTGTCTTTAAATATACTAAGCAGCCTGCCGATCAGCACGACAGCGAAGCCTTCTGAGAGCAGATTGGACGGAACACTAGAGAAGGGAACCAGAGAATCTTGGGATTCGGAACAGCTTTGTCATTTACAGACAGTGCTGATGTAGATAGGTGACTGGTATATCTCATCAAACCCAATGTGCTCAGTTTTCACCACTCCCTCCCCCTCCCTGCTGTTCCACACAGACCACTTCTTGTTTGTTCCTGAAAACTTCCTTTACTGCTCCAGGCAGAATTCTGCCTTTGCATCTGCTTTCTTGGTTCCAGGGATATCCCTCTATGGAGGAACTTATTTCTTGTGGCACTTTGTATATGCTTGACCTGGGGAGTGGCACTATTAGAAGGTGTGGCCTTGTTAGAGTAGGTATGTGGGTGTGGGCTTTAAGACCCTCATCCTAGCTGCCTGGAAGCCAGTCTTCCACTAGCAGCCTTCAGGTGAAGATGTAGAACTCTCGCCTCCTCCTGCACCATGCCTGCCTGGATGCTGCCATGTTCCTGCCCTGATGATAATAGACTGAACCTCTGAACCTAGAGGCCAGCCCCAATTAAGTGTTGTTTTCATAGGAGTTACCCTGGTCATGGTATCTGTTCATAGCAGTAAAACCCTAACTAAGCCAGTAGTTTTCAGAATTATCTCTTTAGGTTTATATTTCTCCTTACCTACCACTAGGCTATGAAGACAAGAGTCATTCCACAGTCAGGCTTTTGCCTCAGTGCTCAGTATGTAGACAATGGCCACAAATTGCTTGCTGAGTGTGCATGTAACATGAACAATGGAGTTAATGGAAACATAGAGAGAAAGTAATTTTGGAAAACTAAAAAGCAGAAGTGACTTGTCTAAGGTTTATAATGTGCCAAGCATTTAGCATAACCTTTAAACTCCAATCTATGTAGCTACATTGCCTGATTTTCCTGTAAACCTTCCGAAGTACCCAGGCTGAGCTTTGCTTATAACAGGGACATCGCCTCATGCCTGTGGATAATCTTACTTCCCACTTGATGGCTTGGCACTAAGAGAGTCTCACTTAAAGTAGGGATGACTAAATTGCTTTTTTTCTTGCTAACAAATGTAAAGAAAGACAGTGGCTTCAACATCTTATAGGTAACAATTTATCTTTACATCTTATGCAACAGGGCAATTCCTCCAAATCCAAGAGCCAAAGATCATTGTTTTTTTTATACCTGAGAAAAATCACAACACATTGTATATATGTATGAAACTATCAAAAATAAAACATAAGAAGAAAAAAGAAAACATCTTAGTGAATCCATATTGAGTGTGGACTTAATTCCCCACTGACCCTATACTTTAAGAAGATAGAATAGTTATAAGCAATACGATCACAGGTAGGAAGACAGGCTCAGTCTGGTAAAGGCACTTGTCATGAAAGTGTAAATGAGGACTGAGATCGAATCCCTGATCCGCAGGGAAGCCAGGTATGGCAGCACACAACAGTAATCCCACTGCTCTTAGGCCATGATGGAAGGTCAAGGAAATTCCCAAAAGGCTGTGGGGTCATGGTGGTGTGACACACACAGCAGTGAACAGGAGAAAGACAAGGACAGGCAACAAAGGTCATTCTTTGAATTCCATACACATGAGTTCACATGACCCTAGCCAGGTGTGTGTGTGTGTGTGTGTGTGTGTGTGTGTGTGTGTGGTGTACATACACATATGTTCATACACATCACGTGTGGCCCAGAGGATAAGTGCTTTCTATAGTTATCATAAGCATGGGTAGTTTCCTAAATTCCTAAGGAAGGTTCAAAGTATGACCATGGGTTTTTACTCATGTTGAGAGAAATTTATACTTTATGTACAAATTTAGAATGCATTAACCTTGAAAGTAGATCAGTGAGACATAAAAACAGAAAGTAAAATATAATAATAGATTCATGAACAAGTTGGTGATAAATTAAGAAGCTAGGGACAGCACCTTTGTTTTTTGAGGTTATAGAAAAGAATTATAATTTCCAGTCAATTACAATTACATTTGGGATTATGGGCCTCAGTGCTCCTATTAGAAGTGAATAGATAGAAAGTTATAAGGATTACTTGCCTGAGATGTTTTGAAGTACTTTCATGTGGACTGTGGATGTAGTTTATTGGCAGGTTGTAGTGATAATTCTGGAATTTTGTTGTTGTTGTTTTTTTTTTAAAAAAAAAAACAAAACACAGAAATATTAAAAGAATGTGCTTTGCTTTGTTTTTGTGTTTGTTTTTGGTTTTTCGAGACAGGGTTTCTCTGTGTAGCCCTGGCTGTCCTGGAACTCACTTTGTAGACCAGGCTGTTTTCGAACTCAGAAATCCACCTGCCTCTGCCTCCTGAGTGCTGGGATTAAAGGCGTGTGCCACCATACCCAGCCGTGCTTTGGTTTTAATCCCAGGTGTAGTTTATGGGGCTGCTTCAGACTGTCAGCAGCAGCTGACTGTGACTTGCCTCATGCTCTAGCAGAGGCATGATTTTGCCAGCTGCAGATAGTTGTTGTGATTGTGTGACTCTGGAATTATGAGAACCTTTCAGAGGGTATATAGATACCAGCGCCCTCCCCCACGGGGTTGGTGGTGGTTGTCTTCTAGAGAGGCTGGTTGTGACTTAGTAGCTGTGGTCAAAGAAGAAACAAGAGGAAAGAAATTGGATGCTGGGATCTCTCTCTCTCTCTCTCTCTCTCTCTCTCTCTCTCTTCCTCTCCCCTTCCCTTCCTCCCTTCCTCCCCCCCTCCCCTCTCCTTTCCTTTCTCTCCAGTGTGTGTGGGTGAATAAAGGGTGGGAAAAAGAAAAACCCACAATGAAGCAAATCCCAGCTCCAGTGAGTCACTTGTCTAGGTTTTGTAAGGCTCTAGGTTTAACCCCAGTACCGGAGAAAAGATAATAGCCAGGCTACAGATATTGGTGACGAGTGTTGTGTTAATAAGCCCAGCATTCATTGGCTGCTGGTGGTACATGCCTTTAATCTCAGCACTCTGGAGGCAGAAGCCAGCTTGGTCTTCAGAGAAAGTTCCAGGAAAGCCAGAGCTACACAGAGAACCCCTGTGTAGAAAAACCAGAACCAAAAAACCAAACCAACCCCCAAAACCAAACCAACCCAAATCTCAATAAGCTCAGCCTTGAAAAGGCTGAGCCAGGAGGGCAGTGAACTCTGAGTTTGAGATCTGCCTGTGTTACACTGTGAGGTGAAACCCAACTACTGCTAACAGCAAGACCCGATCTCCCGTGCAGAGGCTCCTAGAGTGAACAAGACCCTCAATTTCAGCCTCAGCAGCATAAAAATAAACCCCCAAATTACATACTGTGCAAAGCCTGGTGAACAGAGTTTCTCTCATGGAAGAGACTCGGGTTGGGATGGAACAACTGAGTTTGGGAAGGACAAAGTGTTGGCAGCCTAGAGATCTGCATCATCCACTTCCCCTTACAAGAAAAACGATACATCTCTGCCAAGCTCTCCCTTGAATGCGAGCAGGATCTTAAAGGGAGCCGCCTTGGATGGCATCACGTGGTTGGTATGAACCAACCAGAGTAATTGCATGACTGCTGAGCCCCCTAGAGGGCTTTGGCTGTATCTGATTGCTGAACGCACTGTGTTGAGAATGTGGGTAGATTAGCATCAGCGCTGGGGACCATGATGAAAGTCCAGCAGGACTTCATCATTGTCTTTAGTGGTGACACTGAAAAGCCGGCAGGATTCAAGGGGTGCAGTTGTCCGAAGATGACTTACGGACCGAGATGCCACTGTTGCTCTCCAAGTCTGGGCTGGGGAAATTCCAAACACACCTCAGGACAATGAGGCTGGGGAAGAACATATAAATCAACTGCTAGATAAGTAAAGCTGTCTCTTCACAAATGCTCCGGGCGCTTGGGCTACTGTCTGCCCGAAGGAACATCTCAAAGAGCCTCCTCTTTATCATAACGGCAAGTAGAGGGAGGGCCTGGGAGCCCCACAGACCTTCAGCTTTGCACAGGCTTCTTGTATTCCAAGTCTCAACTCACTTGGAAAACTGCCACGTGTTTGAGGATACTGAGCTTCAGTGCTTCCTAATACCTCTGTAATGACATCTCATGGTTTGCTTGATTTTATTTAACTTGTTTTGAAAATGAACGCTGCAGATGGCCACGCGTGTTCTTTTTGTTCCCGTGGTTCTTCCTGTTATCTGAGAAGTGGAGAACGAGAATTATATGGTTCAGCCTTTTTGTTCGTGATAGTGGTTTTATTCTGTGCACAGGGAACAAGATTTGGCTCACAATAAAGCAAGCCTGCAAGAGAGACCACTTTAAGACAGTCTCGCATTGTGCTCGGCAGTGGAGAGTACAAAGAAAGACGCCAACAGAAGCCATTCAAACTCCCGTTCAAGTAGTTTCTAAATTATTGGTCTCTCTGCTAGAACATTTTCCCCTGATATAAACAGTGCCCATGAATAGGATGAGTGTTTGAACAGAACAAAAGTACCAGGTTTCTTCCTGTTACCCAAACAGCAATCAACACCAATGGTACACACCCTACACAGCAGCTCACATCTCACAATGCGCTCATGGAGAAGGGCTGAGACGTTCAGTTCTCTGCTGACATGAATGTCCAGTCCCAGCTGGGGAGACACCAACAGCCAAAGTGAACTGTTGCAAAAAAAAAAAAAAAAAAAAAAAAAAAAAAAAAAAAAAAACCATTGAAGGGACAGGGAGAGGCATCCTACCCTCCAAAGCCACCGCTGAATGCATCTGGCTACATCTGGATGTGAGGATGAATCATGCCATTGTCTTAGGAGCTGAGCGCACAGCCTCTCTTATCCTTCTTGCTTCTGCAAGCTGTTCCCAAAGATGCTGTCTTAATTGATTTATTTTTTCAGGACTGCTTGTAGCTATACATGTCTGTGTTGAAGTGTGAATAAACACACACACACACACACACACACACACACACACCCCAAAAGGAAGGCTACAAACAAAACCATAAAATGCTAAATAGTTCTGAAACACTGAAAAGCAGAGATGATTAGTCTAATGTTTATAGTGTGAGAAGGGTTAAGCCTAGCTTTAAAACTCTAATACACATGGAGGCTTGATCACAGAAGGCTTTGTGAGTGAGATGCGTATTGGGTGTGTCTGGCTCCCGATCGTCTCTTGGTAAATGGTGACTTTTGCTTCTTTTGACTACAATTCACGAGAGGAAATTTATTTTCTGTTGAGATCTAGTACTTGATTCAATTGGGCAAAACCCAAAAGATTCACAAAATAATTACTGAATAGCGTGTTCCCTCCCTTCCTGCTCAGGATGTCAGTATTTGGGCAGTTAGATTTTCCTTCACAGAAAGAACACTACAGGGACATGGTTGGTGAGGCTCAAGTCGCAGGCGTTTTAAAGTGACATACATCAAATATTCACCCCCAGCCTTGGCTATCCCACCCCCAGCCTTGGCTATGCCACCTATCAGAATCCAAATTCCTCTTTAGCTGACAATTTTATTTCTGGGCTTTTCTAGGGTAGAGCTTACCACACCATAGAAACGACTGTCAGCTTTCTTAGGAGCCATTTTTTTTTCCAATCTGTCTACTTCTACTTTCTATTTTAAGTGACAAGGCTTCTACTCTGTCAGCACATCCTGGTGTTAGGATACGTCTTACCACACACGGCAGGCAGGAACACTAACCTAGGCTTTGCCATACAAATCTAAAAGGGTATTTTTCTTACAGTTTAAAGTCATCTTAACATTTTGGGGGCTGCTTTGGCCTGTGTCACAGTTAGCCATGTCACCAAGAAAGCTCTTTGCTTGACGGTTACCCTTGTTTGTTCCCTCAAGTTAAAAAAAAAAAAAAAAAAAATGGAAAAAGGTGGATGGGAGAGGATTGTTAGTTCTGTGTCTTGTCTAGTGGTCGTCAAGAACGGTCAAGGGGCTGAAGAGGTTACTCAGTAGATAAAAATACTGGCTGTGAAAGCCTAAAAACCCAAGTTCAAGTTCGCAGCATCCATCTGAGAGTAGACCTGAAACCTGAGTGCTGGAGGGTGGGGGGTTATGCAAAGTCGGGATGCTGGCCTGGCTCCAGCATCAGTGAGGGGCTTGTAACAAGGGAGCAAGGCAGGGAGTGGCACAGCAGGTGGACTGGCATTTTTCAGCCAGCCTCTGGGCTACCACATGGGAATGTGTGCCCCATACAGATACACACATTTATTTGTTTGTTTTTACGTTAAGAACGGTCAAAACACTATCTGCCAACCCCGTGTTGGTTGGTTATATTGCATGCAGGTCATCATTCTATGGTTCCCTTCATTCTTCTTGCTCTGTCCAGTGGCTAATGAAAGATGACTCCCATGTCAGCCCTCGTACAGAGACCAACCAAGGCCCATTAGCCATCGTCCTTCATTTGCTGGCTCGTTCACACTGTGCCCGGAATCTGTGACGTGGTTACCATCAGTCTATGTTTTTTCGTTTCTCAATGGAAAGACAGTCTGTTTCAAAGAAGCCGTCACCTGATAAAGTTGGAACTAAATTTAAAATATTATTTCAAACCTTAAGGGCCATAGCTCATTGTTCCGTGAAGAGAGAACTTCATTCCTCTTTAGATTTTGTTTTTAATTTGAGACTCAGTTTCTCTGCACACCCTAGGCAGGCTTTCAACTCACAATCCCGTCTCAGCCTCTTGAATGTTGCTATTATAGTTGTACGCCACAATGTCGAGCCTCTCTTTAGACTACCTTTAAAGTTTAAAATCCAGCATTGTAAAGATCCTTTATATTTCAGGCCACACAGCTTCAAGTGAGAAATCAAGCTCTTACTAAGTATGGTAACTTTTATTCCCCACCCTACCCCCTACCTTCCCTGAAGTGTGAAACAAGAGTTCTACAGAGACCAAGGCCCATCAGGCATCACCGGAAGTGGAGGCTTACTAATTAGTGAACAAATGAATATGATTCACAGCAGCAGGATTAGAAGGAAGAAGGTTATATTTAGGAAGTATGGAAAGCATAGCATGCACTGTGGGATTGACTATGTCAGAAGTGAGATAACTCCAGGATATCCTCAGGAGCCATGGGACAGATGATGATGGTGGTGGTGGAGGTGGTGGTATGATGATGATGATGATGATGATGATGGTGGTGGTGGTGGTAGTGGTAACAACTAAGAAGGAAGGTGTTGTGAATGGACATATTCAGACAAATCTGGAACTCGTTTGGCTCTAGGTTCCTGAAGGTCAGTCTAGTACAGAGGACACACACAATAGATGCAAGTCTAGAAAAGTGAGTACAGCTTCTAGATTCTGCCAGTGTGTGGGGGACATATGCTGGACTCCAGGCCCTACCACTGTGGGGTTCTGGGGTGGAACTCAGGCCCGCGTGCTTATCTGTTTGCTTTTAACAAGAGTACCACATTTCTTCTGGTTTTGTTTTTGTTTTCCGAGGCAGAGTTTCTCTGTGTAACCTCGGCTGTCCTGGAACTCCATCTGTAGAGCAGGCTGGTCTCAAAAACTCCCAGACATTGTCCCGCCTCTGCCTCCTGAGCGCTGGGATCACAGGTATGTGCCACCACTGCCCAGCTCCACATTTCTTAGTATAAAAAGATACAGAGAATGCAGAGCTCTTACATGAACATCACAATAATATTACTGATAAAAATATAACTCTTTTTGTGTGTTCTGATGGAATACCTTTCTAAAATTATCACTTAATAGCCTACTATGAATGTGTTCCTAGTATTTTCAAGTGTACTGGTCTTTTAAAAGTTGCGAAAAATGGAAAAACTAAAAGTCACAGAAGATATATATATATATATATATATATATATATATATATATATATATATATATATTGTGGAATATACTTTACTTGTGAATGTTTAGCAATGACTGCCAATATGAAGAAAAATGAGATTATTCTTGTGCGGTCACCAAATGACAATGGAAATAAAATTAATTTTGTTAGAATAAAATAAAAATAAAAATAATAAATTCCACCCTGCTTGTTTGTTTGATAAAGATGTGTGTGTGTTTGTGATTGTGTGTATGTATATGTATGTGTGTATTGGACAGTTGTGGGTGGGGTGGGTCTGAAAAGGGAGTAGAAAAGAGACTGCTGAGCTGGACTCTGGTCAAGCTGAGACATCTCAAGGGAACTGCAGAGGCCCTCGGGATGCAGAAGGTGGGAGGGTTGGAGGGTTCTGAGTAATCTGCATTCTGATCGTGATAGAGACGAAGAGATTACCTAGATTTACCAAGAAGAGAAAACTTATTGTTTGGTTGGTTTTAAGTAGAGCCTGAAACATTTAGGAATGATGACATTTGCCTTGACAAGTGGAAGTGAATGCGGGTCACACAGTGGTGGCCAATGAGGATCTAATTCAGATCTGAATTAGATAATAGTCGCATCACAGCAAGCCACTCTTCTCCTGGCAACAGACTTTCTGAAGCAAAGAGCTAGTGTGACAAACTACTGGTGTGAGTTTTACTTTAGCTCCCTTGCTATAAAGTTATGCTAAAGGTGCTGGTGTCCAATAAAACAATTGAAAGGAAGATGTTAGAGAAATGAGTTCTAATTCATGATAAATGGTTTGATTGCTAAAGCTAATTAAAACAAATTCTTGTCTCCACTACCTGCCTGAGGAACACATACCCCATACCTCCATGTCTTATCCTACCCAGTGACCCCGGTTTCAGAACAACCCACTCTCAGCCCTCACCTGAGAGGCTTCTGTTTGTGATACATGACGGTTGACACAGAGACCCACAACTTGCCAAGATGCAAAGAGGACGAGATGGCAGGATGCTCAGCCTTGTGTGGAACAGTGCTGCACAGCACACACCTGTCCTCCCTGAGATCCAGGGATCATTTTGGCAGAGAGTGGATCCGTCTAAGGAAACAGTGTCCTCTAATCACAGTATGGCGGCTGAACACATAAACACTCGCAGAGGTGGCGACAAGTATGCAGAAAACCCGAGTAAGGCCAAGCCAGACCAAACCCCACAAAGGAGGTGGCACACTGGCATGCAATCCTACCTACCAGTAGCTGCGGAGCCACTGGCAACCGCTAGCTACTGGGACATAGAGAATCAGTTTTCTCTAAGAGTTCAGCCCCTGGGAAGTTGACCACACTGCACTGGCAGATCACACACACATGAATACTTGGGCACAGATTGGGCTTGATGAGCTAAAAGGGAAACACATCTGGACAGATACCCAAGGAAGAGTGGATCCGGGAGGAATTAGGGGAAGGCGGTGAATGTGACTAAATTCTCAAAGAATATACATATTTTTCTATTGATTTCTGGTTTCTTTATAAAAAACCTAGATGTCTGTAGGTGTGTGAATTTGTGTCTGGGTGTTTGAATTGATTCCATTGATCAACCTGTTGGTTTTTATGCTAGTACCATACAATTTTTACTACTATGGCTCTGTATGTAGTACAGCTTGAAATAAGGGATGGTGATTCCTCCAGAGGTTCTTTTATTGTACAGGACTGCTTTAGCTATCCTGGGTTCCTCCCTCCCCCCATATGAAGTTGAGCATTGTTCTTTCTGTAAAGAGTTGTGCTGGAATTTTGGTGAGGATTGTGTTTAATCTGTAGATTGCTTTGGGTAAGATGGCCATTTTTACTATGTTAATCCCACCCATCCACAAGCAAGGGAGATCTTTCCATCTTCTGATATCTTCTTCAATTTCTCTCTCCAAGGACTTGAAGTTATTATCATAGAGGCCTTTCACTTGCTTGTCTAGATTTGCCCCAAGATATTTTATATTATTTGTGGCTACTGTGTAGGGTGTCATTTCCATGATTTCTTTCTCAGCCTGTTTGTTATTTGTATAGAGGAGGGCTACTGATTGTGGTGCTGTTTTTAATCTTGTATCTACTCACTTTGCTGAAGGTGTTTGTCAGCTGTAGGAGCTCTCTGGTAGAGTTTTGGGGGTCACTTATATATACTATCATATCATCTGCAAATACTGATACTTTGACCTCTTCCTTCCCGGTTTGTATCCACTTGGTTTCCTTTAGTTATCTTATTATTTTAGTTAGAACTTCAAACACTAGACTGAATAGATATGGAGAGAGTGGACAGATTTGTCCATAACTTGAATGGAATTGCTTTGCGTTTCTCTCCATTCAGTTTGATGTTGGCTATTGGCTTGCCTTGGGAATGGGTTGTAATTCTCTTTGTTAAATGTTTGTGTGGTTTGGGCATAAGGGTGACTAAGGCCTCATAAAATGAATTTTTCAATGATTCTTATATTTCTATTTGATGGAATAATCTGAGGAATAGCTCTTCTTTGAGAGTCTTGTAGAATTCTATGCTAAAGCCATCAGCTCCTGGGTTTATTTCGGTTGGGAGGCTTTTAACGACTGGTTCTATTTCCTTAATGTGCTTAGTCTTACTGCAACTTGATATGCCATGTTTGGTTGATATCCTTGAGGGGCCTGCCCTTTTCTGAAGGGAAGTAGAGGAGGAGTGGATCTGGGGGAGAGGAGAGATGGGGGAAAGGAGAGGGAGGGGAAACTATAGTCAGCTTGTAAAATATGAGAGAATAATTTTTAAAAGAATATAAATATTAAAATTAGAAGACCTCAAAATAATTCCTGGGAAAAATAAATTAAAATGTTTCTCTTTTTTTTTTACCAACCATGAATAGGTTTGCAATGATTTTGAATGTGGAAATATATAATTTGATGTCATTAACCACAGCACTCTATGTGTGGTTATAAATCATACTCTATGTAATGTATACTCTTGAAATTAATTTTTATTGGCTATGTTCATTAAGTACATTTTGATGTGTGAAGTGATATTGTTCACATTGGTTGAAATGTAAGGGGAAGCTTTCATCTAGTTAACCTTCTGGTCTAATCTAATGCAATGAGTTAAAGACTAGCCCTGTCAGCCATAGGAAATGATAGGTTCTTTAAAAGCAGCCGGCAACAGCCCCATGAGCTCCTCATTTTCTCAGGATAAATCTAAGAATGGAAGCAGATAAGAAGAGCTTCACACACTAAATAATGAGCTAGGATTTAAAGAGCTCTGCCACAGTCTCTCAGGGCTACCTATTAAGCCTCCAACCCTTGCTAGAAACAGCCTCTCTTCATTCTGTTAAGTCCTAATAGGAGACACCGTTTTCAACAGCTCCTTCCCTCTCACTGTCCCCAGTATACATTAACTTTGGACAACAGAAGCCTAGCAGCCGAAGTTCTGAATTAAATCATATGATTGATAATGCCAGTAAGTGTCGATCCTTTGTAGAGAGATTGCACACTTTCAGTGGATGGGCAGTCCTGCAACTGCATCCAGGCAGGACCAGCCTCTGAAGGCAGAATGCTGGTCCTGCCCAGTGGATGGGCTGTCCTGCAACTGTTTAAATCGTGGAAATCCTGCCTCTGCCACACGGGCCCACTGGAAAAGGAGCAAGAGTTCCAGCGGCTTCCAGAGAAGGCTCTGTGGCTCAACAGTGCCCAGGTCTCAGGTAGGTAACCAGCCAGGGGCCAAAACCTTATGTCCATGACCTGTTAAGACAGGAATTCCACTCTTGTGCATAGAGGACTCTTTGAACTCCAGGTGTCCGCAGTTCCCTTCTCTTCAGAGCTCCCTGGCGTAAACATCCCTGGGATCTTTGTTCTTTCCCATGTACAATCCCCACAGCTGCTGCTTTTGTTTATGAAACTTATGTCTGTTACACGTTTCTGCAACCAAGGAGGCCTTTTACATTCCGAATCAGCATCCCAGGCTCCAGCGAGAACAGGCTCAGCTGAGAAGTAGGCTTGTTGTGAACAGAATAAACATGAGCTTGGTTACCAGGTTACTCACACAATGAAAAATATTCACATGGAGCTTATCACTAGGAAATCATAAGACCGAGGGGATGGGGTGGTAGTGGTTCCACTGAGAGGTGGTCTCTGAGGTCATTGTCAACAACCATCTTCATCATCACCTTTCTGAAAGGTTAAAGTTTCCCAGTCTGTATGCAGGGACAGACAGCAACCAAAAAAAAATCGATACATAACCCTGAAACAATAAGATGCGGAGACAGGACAGCGCCAGAAAGACAGAGCCTGCGCAGCTGTTTCCTGATGGTCTGGCCCTGCACACTTCCGACTCACAGTGAGTGTCTAAAGAGTAATTATACAAAGTGATGTCATGATGGATGGACCCTTTCCAAGGGCCTCGTGGCTTATCTCTGGGGACAGAGAGTTGGGAGCAGTAACAAGCTGTGAACTGTTGTCACAGTCTGATGGAGGGAGAGAGAAAGTTACAGGTCAGCTCTGTACTTCTCTCTGCTGGGCAGGACCTGCATTCTACCGTCAGAAGCTGGCCCTGCCTGGATGCTACTCTTAATAAGTCAATCTCGACTTCATTTACATACATACATGTCAAGGTCACTGATTTTATAGTATGTGCTGGGTACTATGTTTACTAGTTAGTTGGTAAATACTCCTATGAAGTATGTAGTATGATGGTGACTTGAGCAGGACACATGGCTGATAAGTGGTAATGAGAGAGTAAAGTCTGGCCTCAGAGACTGCCCTCGGTCAGTCTGTCCTTTTCAATATTTTCAATTCATTCTTACTCTAACAGGAACTCTTGAGTGAAACTCTTATTTAAAAATAAGTCATGCTTGTCTCAGTCATAGACTTTGATTATGGGATATCATGAACTTGGCAATGTTTTGTTCTTAGTGAAGTGGTTTATTCTCTAAAATATCCAGTATCTTTGGGGATTTCTGGCTCCCACTTCTCAAACCAAAGCATGTGCCTGAAGGGAAGCCCGGAGCCTACTGGAGGTACAAAAGCATGTCTCTGGGGAGCACATCTATGGTGGGATGCAGGAAGTTAGAGAAGCTGGGAGCGAGGTGGCAAAGCCGAAACAGGAGAGACACAAGAACCAGGTCACCTACAAGTAGCTTTGTGCTGCAGGCTGAGTCTGGGGTTCCGGGTTTGTTCATGACTCTCTTCTGTAGCTCGAATATGCGCTGACGGAGACCCTAAGACATCCCAGCAGAAGGGAATGTACAATGTCAGTGTGAGAAATAAAGTTTCCGAAGACTTGGTGTGATCAGAAGGAAGGTTAGAAGAATTAAGTGTTGAAAATAGAAAAGCAGTTCTTAATTCAGGAGCCATTGACAATGCATTTTACAAAAAGCAGGAAGAGGGGCAAATCACCTCTTGATTTGAGGAAGAAAGAAGGAAAGGCACAGGAACAGAGAGGAAGAGCGTGAACGAAGGAAAAAGGAAGGAGGGAAGTAGTTATTCTCAGATTCTCTCAACTGCTTCTTCGGAGGGCCAGTGTTGGCTGAGTCATCTCTGTGGGCTAACATCTCAGCGTCCTGCAGGCGACTTCCAAGAAAGAGAGAAAGAACACTCGCTCCGAACCCACTAGCAGCTTCCAGGGAGACAGTATGGGTGAAATAAACATAATTTCAGAAATTATAATGCTTAGGAAATCAAAGAGGTTAAGTGTATAGAGCAGCTGAGAGCAATTCTAATTTGGTAATATGATTACATATTGTTCGAGAGGAACTCCAGGCGTTTGAGTCTATTCACTTTGAGCTTCAGTGCCCAACAACTGGTGCAGCCCTAATCAATTCTTAGTTCACCCAGTGAATGCAGTATTTTATGATTTTATGTTTAAGTGCAAGGGCAGAGAGAGGCATTCTCTGAATCAACATTGCCAAGGCTGTTAGTGGGTCCTGTTCCTGGAGCATAGGATTAGAACTCAGCTTGTTTTCATGGTCACTCAACCAGGAACCATTAAATACATAGGGAAAGCTTCAAATCCTCCATGGCCGGCGGATCTGATGGTGGATGAACGCTCACACCCAGATCTGATCCTGTGCTCTTGTGTTCATCATCCAGGGAGAGCTCCACCCAGCAGCGCGGGCCACACAGGACATCCTGGGAAAACATGCGATACTCCACTGACTTAGGGAGAGCAGTGTGCTGAGATTTCCATAGTTACAATGTTAAACTGGTCCCAAATGTTAGTGAGATCTCACTTCCCACCAGGAAACATTGAATCTAATCCGTGGCCTCTGCTCTTTTCTCATTCCGTTTTACATCTTAGTCTTGTCTTTGATCAGGTTTTATTCAGAAAGCAAAATGTAACACAAATCCTTTTACTTTCCCTGTATGTGAGTACATGTAGTGTGTGTGTGTGTGTGTGTGTGTGTGTGTGTGTGTGAGTGTGTGAGTGTGAGTGTGAGTGTGTGTGAATTTATGAGACAAAGTATCACCCTGAAGTCCAGAATGGCTCCAAACTTCCTGTTTTCACCTTTCAAATTCTAAGATTATACACATGCACCACCATGCTACTAGTCCTGAAAATGTATTTCTCTGTTGACCAAATTTAGCCAGTGTTTTCTGGCATGTCATTGATCTCAAGAAGAATTCTGAATCTGTTTGACCATATAATAGAAATTATTATATCAATTAAATTCCAATTCAGTATTATCCTTTCTAAGCAAAATATGACCTAATAAAAACTTGGAGTCAGACAAATCAATAAACAAACAAAGCCAAACTTTTTCAATTACTAAAACAAACAAAAAACTGCTTTCCGGGGTGAGATAATTCATGTCTACTTGGAAGGTTTAGATGGAAGGATCGTGAAGCCAACATGGATTATATAGGGAGCTTGTCTTTTAAAAATACAAAATAAAATACCACAGAGAGGAGATGACTTTCCATGGAGGACTGATAAAAGTTAGTCTGACCTTCGTGTGTGTGCCATAGTATGTAAGCGCTCTCTCTCTCTCTCTCTCTCTCTCTCTCTCTCTCTCTCTCTCACACACACACACACACACACACACACACACACAAATAATAATACGATTTAAAAATTATCAAGCAAAACCAGAAATCTTTTTAAATGTCTTGTTTTTACTTTAGGACTCTAAGTTTCTTATTCTTTACTCTGTTTATAGTATCAGAGTGCCTTTTAATTAGTCAGCAGGTCATTCCTGGTACAGTTGAGGTCTTCATTTACCCAAAAATAAACTGCAACCTTTATTTATAGCAGAATAAACATCAGAAAACTCAGAAACTTAATCAACATGTATTATACTTTGCAAAGGCAATTAACGCAGTCTGTCTGGAGAAGCCCTGGGCAGGTTGGCTGCTGTCTTCTCTGACTGAAGCGGGGTTTTTTGGTACACTGGAAATTCCCAATTTTAAAAGAAAGTATACCCTGTAACATATTATATTGGTGAGTGATCACTAAGACCAACTAACTATATCTAACTACACAGTTATTGTGTTGACAAGAAACAGAATCCTCCAGGTGCCAACAAGTTGAGATTTTTATACTCTCATGATTACTTATTCATTGTTAATTTACTGTGCAGAACTGTATTATTTCTAATCATAAGAATAAAAAGATGCCATGAAATAAAAAAATTGTTTTTTAAAGAATTCATTGAAGACTCTATATAATTAATGTTTTTTTAAAAATAGGTTTATTTTAAAACATTTCTCAAATTAGAAAGTTAAATTCAAGAAAGCTTCAATAAATATACTTGAAAAGGGACAAATTACTATGCAAGAGAAGTAGAGCCTATATTCAAGGGAAGCATAATTACTGAAATATTTATGGTTTTTGGTTGATGGTCTGAATAGCTAAGAACTTAAATTAATGTTTTATTACTCTGTTGCTATGCAGAACATTCTACCTCAGGCATGGTTTGACTTTTCCCCCTGATGACACCCTCCCCCCAGCTCCTCCTAGAGCCCCTGCCTTGTCCATCTCTCAACTCCAAATCTTCTCTTTATACCCTAGTGAGTCTACCCAGTGCTTCCTTCATGCACACGGATATAGGGCCGTCCCCTGGAGCATGGGCAGCCTACCAGAGGCCACATCAGTGAAGAAAACTGACTCTCCCTAGTCTAATGCTTTCAACTGTTGATAATTCCTCAATGAGGGATGGGCCTCATGAGCTGCTCCCCTAAAATTCCATGCTAGAATTTTATCTCAACTTGTGGTCTTACGTAGTCACACAAGTGTGACAAGAGTGACAGCTGCTGTGAGTCCAGTTCCACAGCTGTCTCATGACTAGATGACATTCTTTCACGTGGTCCTCACAACCTCTAACTCTAACAGTCTTGCTGCTTCCTCTTCCACAGTATTCCCTGAGCTCTGGGGCGCGTGCGCCCGTGTGTGTGTGTGTGTGTGTGTGTGTGTGTGTGTGTGTGTGTGATATCCCACATGTGCCATTTGGGGCTGATCTTTCCACAGTCACTCCTTCTCAGCACTCACTCTGGCTGTATTAAACTGTCTTTTAATTATTAAGTGCCATCCATTGCAAAAAGGGGGGGGAGCTTTTCTAATGAGGGTTGAGAGCTGCCTTAATCTATGATATACAGACAGGTATTTAGGAGGCAATTTGATGCTGTGCCTGTTTAGTAAAGTAGAAATAGGCTCTCCCATCTGACCTTCCCAGCCACATGTTCTTAGCCAAGGTCTCAGAATCAGGCATGAATTCTCTCCTCTGGGCTTGGCCTCAAGTCTAATCAGAAAGTGGCTGGTTCCTCCATAGCATGCATTCTACTATGGCACTGAGAGGCATGTCTTGGCAGGTTGGTCATCATTGTAGCTCACAGGGTTCAAAGTTGGACAATACATTGTTAGCTGTTCTTTCCCAGTTGCTGACATAGCACCAGCTGGCACTGTATGTGTTTTTTGTTTGTTTGTTTGTTTTGTTTTGTTTTTTAATATATTTTCAGATAGCGTTTCTGCATAGTTACAAAATGTGATGTTCTTATTTTTTAAGAAGGCTGTAGCATCACTGACACCTCATGAGCATGGTGAAGCTGGGACAGATGCCTGTCTACACTACACCATGCTGGCATCCAGCTGGTCCACCTTCCTTCCCTATTGTGGATCTAAACATACCTTGTGAAAAGCAGCAAGATAAAAATGTTAGAGTCCTACCACACTTAAAATATTTCTTCTGCAAAGGACACTAGATTTGAAAAGCTGAAGAGGCTGAGTAGGTAGAGACGTACGGAAGCTGGTTTAGATAAAGCTGTGTGAGCTCTAAGGAATAGAGATCAACTCTACTTTTGGGAAGTGAGTCAAGTATTGTCTGAAACTAATCACACAAACCCAAATGGGTCAGAAGGTCAGAAGGTCTGTCTCTGGTTTAGTCCCTGGTCTTTTTCCTTCTTGGTCTCCTTTACGTGTCTTGTGTGCCCTGTAGGACAGTCTCCCTCAAGGATATTTATTCCTGACCAATCTGGCCTTTCCTCTCTGTAACAGCTCATAAGCTTTTGCACATGGCTCTGGCTTATTGGTGCCTGTGGCAATTTGACAATTCCAGTAAAACTGCTTCTTGGTAATTTTCTCCTCATTTCTTAGTCCAAATTTCCAGAGGAAAGCTGTAGTTGGTTCAACTCTTTTCCATATTTCAGGCCAAGGGTAAGGAAGGGCAAGGCTGTGAGATGGTCCTGAGGTCAGTTTGTCCAGTCTCTGCCACAAAAATGAAGTTCAAGACTTTTTGGGGAAAACAAAGATTATGGATAAGTGATATTCTCAAGAAAGACTGCCAGTCAGGTTGACTGTGTGTGCACATACTTACAAATTCATTTTCTATTCACAAATTACAATTATGCATAGCGATGGAGTAAAGTTTTTATCTGGAAGACACTTTTGATATGATCTCAGGTCTTTATGAAGTTTTTAGCTATTCATTCGACAAGTTTTCATTCAATGGTCTGAGTGGGTCTAACCTAGGAAAGAAAGAACAACTCGAGTAGGAACTGGGCTACTTGGAAATACTGGATTTCCCAGTGCGACCTTGTCCCATGGTTCCTACGTCCTACATGTTGTCATCACTTATAGTTCAGTTTTGATTTGTCACCTCTGTGAGACTTATCTATCCTGTCAGTAGGATGGAAGGATACATTTTATGCACAGCTGCCTTCACAAAGACCCAGGCTTATCTTCACCACCCATATCTTGGCAACATGTCTGAGTGGTTGGCAACATGTCTGAGTGGTTGGCAACATGTCTGAGTGGTTCTGAAGGGTTATGGCACTTCCGTCTATGAGATGATATGAATTTATAAGCACACATAAGTATCATTTCATGAAAATATAAAAGCACAGTAGAAGGGAGAGCTGGGGCAGATGGGTATATGAGAAGAAGAGGAAACAGAATGAATTCTGCTAGTCATAGGTTAAGGACTTACTGCTTATAGACTTTTGCCACATTTTTTTTTTTTTAAAGAAACTCTTTCCTTTGTCAGATACTCAAGTGGTGAACCACCTTAAAGAGATATCCTGGTGCATCCCCCAGGAGGCCAAGGTCAACACTAACCATCTGACATCCATTCATGCTTACTGTGTGCATCCATGGAGAAAGGGGGGAGAGCGACCCTTGACCTCTGTGCTCTTCCTCCAAAGACCCAGGCCTCATTCAGTCTCAGCCTAAGCAGAAAAAAAATAATGTTTGGGCATACTGTCCAAGAAGCAAAACTGTCTAACAAATCTCCTTAAGACATCCAAGGCTGTAAAACAAGAGGAGTCTAAGAAATTATCTCAGTCATGAACAGCCTGAGATGACAACGAAATAAGCATGTTATATCTACATGGATGCAGCTGTCACGTAGAGAGGGGCCACTGATGTAAAAATAAGGAAATACAGATAAAGAGTATACTTTAGCCAATAATAATCCATACATATCTAAACAAATATCATTATATTAATGTATGACATTAATACTTCAGGGATGCTGAATACAGGGCATATAGAAATTATATCATCTTTTAAACTTTTAAGTAAATCATTACCTTCCTATTCAAAAATAAACTATATTAAAAACTCATTATGTGTTAAAAGGAAATTAAAAAAAAGACTCTTTTGATTTATTTTGGTTGTTTTCCCTAGGATCTTTGAGTATGGTACTTCTGGCGTTACACCAAGATTGTCCTGGAAACCTTTGGAGTGTCTGAGGCTCTGATGCCTTATATATCCATCTTCCCTGGAGGCTCTGCAGTGAAAGTACAGGGCAAAATTAGGTGCTGCTCGGGGGCTCGCCATTTATCAGGTGTTAGCATAATTATAACAAACTTAACGGCAAAACTCATCAAGCCTACACTGTACTTAAAAAATAATGTGCAAACATTATAACAAGCAGCATAGACAGGTGGGAAAAGAAAACCCTGCCCATCTTCCCTCTTATTGCTCTCCCTGTATCCCTTGGTCCTTCTCCCTGGCTAGTTACGGTGCTGAAGAAACTTGCCATTCTGATTTCTGTATTAACATTTCATCACAAACATTCCCAGGTCACTTCCTATCATCAGCTTTTCATTTTGAAAGGATGGGTAACAATGAAATAAGCTAATATGCTATGCTTGAATTGAATTCTCTAAAAGCCAACGCTTCAGTTAACTATGTCTACCATAGGGGACTGAGCTCCCTGCGACTCTTCCTGTGTCGCCCAGCTGAATGCTCAGATGATGTCTAGAGTATATTTATTCCTTGGGAAGACATTCTGAACTCCTGACCCGAGTCTCCCGCCAGGGCTCAGGGAGAGGGTGGACAGAGTCCATGCTCAGCAGTTTTAGGGATTGCAAAGCAGAGCTGCGCAGCTCTGCAGTCACGGGATCTCATCTTTCCTTTCCGCTTTTCATGATGCCTCACTGTGAAATCAAACTTATTTGGCTTCAGGCATTCAAAATGCCTTTCATTTACTCATGAGGAGACGGTAACTGCGGTTAGCTACGGAAAAATGAAATGTTCTCATGGACAGGGTTGCAAAAAAGGGAACCAAAACAGATGAAGGAAGGAGGCGATGATGGACCATAAGTCATCCAGCTACGGTTTCTTGGAAGATGGGGAGAATGCATATCTTGTTTGATGTCCTCAAGCCAAGAGCATCTCTAATGCCTGTCAATTCCTCTAAGGAGAAAAATGCTGATTACACCTAACCGTCTTCCTCTCCATCTCTCCCCCTCTTTCTCTCCTGCAAGGCATAGATTATTAAAAATGAAATTTGCTTTTCCTCTTAATTCCACTGCAAAAGCCTAGTTTCAGTTCTGGTCTTGGTACACATAAGAGACAGTAGATTTTAAACTGAAAACAAACAAACAAACAAACATATAAATGGTTCTGTAATAAAAGGTACAGGACACTAGAGGGATTGGACCAAAATGTAAAGGAGTGTTCAGTACCAACTTATAAAAATGGTCACCACACTGGCAGAATTTATGTCAGAGGATGGAACACATGGGTAATGCTCTTGCCAAAAAGGACACTCTGGACCGGCCCAAGCAAACAAACAATCAGAGGCTGGAGCCTGGCCGAGCCAGCCCCATGAGGAGAGAACTGTGAGGTCAGCCTCAGCTTAGCAACACAGGCAGTCTCTTTCTCTCCGTATTAGAGTCAACACAGAAAGCCCATGGCCCACCCAAACAGGGAATGGAAGGCTCCAGAAAGCTGGAATACACATACAGTGCCCTCGGGTTTCCTCTGACTCATGCTGGTAACTATGAGCCAGGATGCCCACAGGGACAATCCTCACCTGTGATTTTTGTTTCGATCGGTCAGTCTGGCTTGTTGACCTTGTGAGACGTTAAGAGGCAAGTGGGTGTTCACTTTGTGTTGCTGTAACAGATTACTTTATCTCAGGAATTATATGAAGAAAAGAGATTTGACTCAATTCTGGGGGTCACAATGTCCAAATAGAACAACGTTTGTAGGTAACATCCCCATTCCCGACTGTGTCACAGTACTGTGGAGAAGTAAAAAACTTAAGTGTCTGTAGGCATTAAGAGGTCAAGTACATGGGGTGGTTTTATTATGTGCAACTCCTTCCCAAAGGAACTACCTTAATGCCCTTCAAAGGTGCTGCTGACCTAACCGCCTTCCACTAAGCCTGCCCCTTAAAGAGGCAGACTATTACAATGGAGCCCAAGCTTCTAATACAGCACATGGCTCTCTGGGGGACCCACTCGAACATACCTAAATCATACTGGGGACCAAGTACGTAGGAGAGCTTTTTATAGCTGGACAGGAAAAAGGGGTTTTGTTTGTTTGTTTGTTTTTGCCTTTAAATCGGCTGGTTTGCTTCTCGATAGGTCTCCTTATGTCATGGACCCTGGCCTATCTTTAGACAATTTAAAGTTACAAAAAGTCCATGCTTTTTCCTTCCTTCTAAATATTTTTGTTCCTGTCATATTTTTTTTTTTCTGTTTGGAGGTTACTTCTTAAAAGCTCATGCAGCATTTTTCTATGTTTAAATAACTCAAAGTCAGACAACTCAACAGTTATTTCTTGCAGCTTAGTTGACCTTGTGATGCCAAGTTTTCTTGTTCTTCACAGGAAATCAATCTGGGTAGTAAAGAACCCATGTGGTTTATAGTCCACTTCAAACTCTGAGCTAACCTAATAAATCAAGCTATAAATGAAAATTACCAATGGGGGAAAGAGTCCTTTCTATTTAACATTTCAGGGGAAAAAAAATCAATCTGGTAGTTTCCAAGGCGCTGTGTCTACCTTGCCTACTTCCACTACAAACCCTGGCTAACAGCATGGCCCTAAAAGTGACTCATTAGTAACTATGTGGACAAAGATAAAAAAATAAACAGAAAAACAGGCTGGGCGGTGGTGGCGCACGCCTTTAATCCCAGCACTCGGGAGGCAGAGGCAGGCGAATTTCTGAGTTCGAGGCCAGCCTGGTCTACAGAGTGAGTTCCAGGACAGCCAGGGATATACAGAGAAACCCTGTCTCAAAAAACCAAAGAGAGAGAGAGAGAGAGAGAGAGAGAGAGAGAGAGAGAGTGAGTTGGGGTCTACTTATAGATTAAAAACAGAGAGATGCAAATGTCAGTTAAAGATGAAAACCGAGTATGAGATCCTCTAAGGTGGGAGCTCACACTGCCCTTTCTGCCAAGCTGTGCCGGGCAGGGCTGTGCTGCAAGAGAACCTCAAACTCCTAGTACAGTCTCTGACTCCCTTTTCTGGACACCTGGGTTGAGGGCAGGGGATTGGTAAGGAGGGCGAGGCTTAGGGGGTCAGACCAGTCAAGGATAAATGAGACTTATGTGGCCGGATGAACAGCCCTCTGGCACAAAGCCACAAGAGCCTCAGTTCTTCAGCTTTTGAAAGGTGACCTGACATTGCCAGATCGGAGCAAACCTGACCCAGAAAATGCACCTTGACTGGGAGGCTGGGGCAGGATTTCACCCTGGTCAGTTTTCTCTCAAGTCCCATTTTATACAGACAGTAAGCGCACACTTGTATATGCAATGGGCAGGTAGCAGAACGTAGGGCTTATTCTGTGGGCATTAAGGGGGAAGACAGTAGGCCTGGTCCACTACTAAGGCAGTTACGAGTTTGTCTAGTGAGAGGGACCATTTCCATCTGACTCAGATTCTCACCATGCCACTAGCCTTGCATATAGGGTAAATCTGTTTGTAAAGTTCAAGGGCTTCTCACTGCAATTCATCTTGCAGCATTACCGTGATGCTTCATCTGAACTGAGACTCTCAATGCTAAGTGAGAAGCTGCTCCAAGACACACTCACACACAAGCACTCAGCAGCCACTCCCCAACAGGCCTTCTGTGCACCTTTTGTTCTTGGCCCTTGGAACTTCTGAGTTGTTTAGCGCAAGCTCTTGATAGATGCCTCTGTGAGAAGTTTAGACCAACATACAGATTCACCATTGGCTACTCAGCAAGTTACAGAGAAAACACAGCACACAAAGAAATGGGAACCCTGTCAGAGCACACTCCAACTCTACTGAGGAGGTGCCACTGCTTTTGGACTGGAGAAACTGTTCCTTTGACACGTAACCGATTAGAAGTGTGGAGGTTTTTCTCAGGGCCACCACATCCCATCCTAGCTTCATTTTGTTCATGCTGTGTACAGATGCTATGTGTTCCCATTTGGCAATGCATTGAAATTTATCCATGTCTACTAAGTTTGGAACTCAAATGGCCATGCCAAAGTGGACACACTCTATTACTGGTGCAAGGCATATTATTTCCTTGATCACAGAGCTATAATCTTTTCATCTTGAATCCAAATCTTAAAGATGAAGCAATCTTGTATCAAAACAAAGCTGTCACACCATTTCATTCCATGAATATCAACTTGTCTAGGGTAAACCATGATGTATTCCAAGTGGAAATTCACTTGGCTTTCAGGTGGGCACAGCGGCAACACATAGTGGGTATTTCAATCTGGTCACCTTTGAAAGTTGATGGGAGGCTTCCAGTCGGCAAGAAATTGGCACGTTCTCCCCATGTGCTTCTAGATGGCTTCCTGGAGGAAAAGGGGGCAGGGGGACTTTTTACTAATCTCACTGCATCTCAGCTAATTCTCAAGCCAACACTCAAAGGACAACAATACAGGAAGTTTGAACAGAGCTATTCTAAGCAGTTTGCAGATAATCATTGGGTAGTAAATGCCAGTAGCATTTTTAGTACATTATGTCATAAGCAAAGAAGCTGGGGTTTGTCAACCACAAATGGCACGGTCCAGGTCATTGACTGAGTCTTCGCTGTTAGCCGTGAAGCTAACTGTCTCTTTGACTCATGGGACAGTGTATTTGAAGAAAAATGGAGGCACAGTGAGCTAGGTATGTTTGTATTAACTGGCTATAGGGTCATTGCTGCTGTGTGTAAATGACATGCATGTATGTGCAAGTGCGTGCTTATCCATGTGTGAAAGCCAGAGGTGTCATCCTCTTCCAACATTGCTTTCCAATTTATTTTTTTTTAATGCAAAAAAAAAAAGTGTCATCAAGAAAGAAATGGCCAATTGTGTGACAGGTGTCTGAGTAAGGCAGGATGCTCTGAAACCCTAAACCATTTTCCTATCTACCTTAGGTTTTGAAAGAAGGCCTCTAACTAATATCAGACCATATTGACCCATTTCCTGCTGGGCCAGCAAGCTTCCAGATTCATTGTCTCTACCTCTCTAGTGCTGAAGTTACAGGCCTGTCCCTCCCTGTCTAGCTGACCCAAACTCGGGTCTTCATGCCTGTATGGCAAACACTCTTTTAACTGAATCACCTCCCCAGTTTGATCAAGGGCACTTAATCCTTTTGATTTGCAGGAACCCCTATTCCATGTCACATCTTCCTGTCTTTCCCTCGCCTCCTGCATCCAGCTATAGCTGATTAGACTGCATACAGATAAAGCGAAACTCACTCATATGTCGTTCTGTTGGATAGCTTTATGTCAACTTGACACAAGCTAAAGTCATCTGAGAGGAGGGACACTCAAGAACATGCCTCTATGAGATCCAGTGGTAGGGCATTTCTTAATTAGTGATCAGTGGAGTGGGGCGAACAAGTCATGTCAAGCAAGCCATGTCAAGAGGCCCTTCCACGGCCTCTGCATCGGCTCCTGTGTGCAGGTTCCTGCCCTGCTTGAAATCCTGTCGTGACTCTCTTCAATGATGGACTGCAATGTGGAAGTGTAAGCAGAATAGACCCTTTCCTCACCAATTTGTTTTGACTCATAGAATGGTACCATAAATAAAATGATGATGTTTGGCTGGAGAGATGGCTCAGTGGTTAAGAGCACTGACTGCTCTTCCAGAGATCCTGAGTTCAATTCCCAGCAACCACATGGTAGCTCACAACCACCTGTAATGGGATCTGATGCCCTCTTCTGGTGTGTCTGAAGAAAGCAACAGTGGACTCAAATACGTAAAATGATGATGTTAATGAGAAATTAATCAACCAGAGAGGTAACCAGAATAGGCATGGGAAATGAATTTTAAGATTCTATGTATATAAACGCAGTGGGCATCTATAGAGTTAGCCCTGGTCTAAGAGAGTTCCGCCTCTAGTCTCCACGGTGCCCAGTACCACGGTGGTTCCTGCTTCATGTCTCCCCCTAAATTCACTGCCATGTGGCTCCCCAGTATTAGCCCTCTTGACTTGAGATGACTCTGCATCTCATCACCAGATGGTCCCACCTATCTGAATCCACAGCCCACAGGATTCCACAGTCTTCAGCTCAGACCAAGGAGAGGACGGTGTGTCCAGGCTGGCACAGTGTCCAGGTGCATTTGAAAGCACAAAGGACCCACACGGGGTGGGATGCTCAGCCCCGTTAACAGAAGCTAGGTGAAGACATCACGGTTTCTTCATCAGGAGAAATCCTCAGAGGGAAGAGTCTACTGGAAGACATCTGTATCTTTTAGATCTGGCTGGGTGAGGCTGATTAAAGAGTCTCTGCAGGGTACCGCAAGACCTGAAAACGGTGCAGCCAGCAAAACGTGGAGGTGATGGAGGTACGGTAAGCATTAAGCCTTGTCCACCACTGAAATGCAGGGAAAACAGAATCTAGTTTTTCTCCTTAGCCCCTAACACCTCCTGAAAACATGCAGGGCTTTGCACTTAGAGCAGCAGCAATGCTTCCTGAATTGATAACTGATAATTTTCATTGTTGTTGCTTTACTTCCCTAAGTTTTAAACAAATCATTTTGTACACTTAGCTCACATATATCTTCACCCTACTATTTAAGTAGATCTCCACAGCTTCGTCCTTTCTGTTTTGACTCTGGGCTATTTACTGATCATCCCCAAACTGCTATTTTATAATTTATAAAATGACAGGAAGGGAACAGCTGTCAACACACACCATGTAGGGTCTCCCATGAAGGGACCTGTCCGGCAGAAGCGACCTTCTCTATACGCTGTTAATTCTCCTATTATTAGCCTTTAGCTCAAAGTACACTATAGCAAGACACAGGATTTGTAGCCAGACCTATGTTCAGCTTTCAATCTTTCTGCCTTTAACTTGCCTGATTGGTTCCTTCCTGAACAGTTACTGGAAAATGACTCAAACCACTAAAGCATTCTCAAGCTTAGGATTCTTACAAAGTCAAATGTATCCTTTCTATATAAACCAGCAACCAACTCATAATCTGACCCAGGAGTAATAAAAGCTATGCACCCCCACCACCACTTCTCTTTGAAGCTAGAAATAACTCAACCTTTCTTTATTTAGTGAATGTCACCATATTCACTAATACCAGCACAATGGACTGCTGCTGAGGATGGGAAAGAAAGAATTGCTGATGCGCACAATGCTATGGATGCGGTTCCCAGACAGATGCTCTATAGAACTAAAATAAGACTGAGTCCACACATACTTTATGATCTTTATGTCATATTTGGGCCAAGAAAGCTGAGAAGTAGTTGTTAGGGGCTGAACACAAAGGATCACAAAAGAACATTTGAGCGTGGGAACCTCCCCACATGTGGACCGTAGTGGTGATTCCCCTACAGTAATAAGCACTAAGCACAACTCAGACCTGGACGTGCGGACAATGGATCAACGGCATTCAGATTGCACCTTAGAAGGGAAACATTTCAGAGTTAAGGTCTGAGAATCAGATTGTGTTCAAACCATAGCTCCTCAGCATTTTGGTTATATGACCACAAGGCACAGAACCTTTCCGAGTCTCATTTTCTTGACTTATAAAACAGAGCTAATAACTGTGGAGGCTGCTGGGAAAACAAGAATAAAATAATGCACCTTATTGTTTACTGTAATGGCAGACCATCAGAGGACTCTATTAATGGTACTTATGGCTACCTTTGTCCCTCACTAAAGACTGAGGAGACTGGGGGAAGAGATTTCTAAACAGAGTTGTATGGTTTCTCATTTAAACAGGAAATAAGAGTTTTACTGGAGAGCTTGTGAAGAATACTGGCGCCTTATATAAACGAAGACAGATCTTTCACTTCTTCAGCACAATTTAATTTCCTCTACGAAGTCTTCTCAATTCTTTCTCTAAATACTGATGGATGGCTCCGTGGTCACATGTTTATCATTCTGGAGCAAATAAGACCATGATGGATAAACTTGAATTCCTGGAAAATAGAGGAAAAATGCGAACAAATAGATAAATAACATGTAGAACCTGCACTCCAGTTCCTTCAGTAGCATTTATCCATCTAGACAATGAACGGCTATTTGCACCCAGTACCAATGGTCCCAGAAGCTGGAGACTCAGTAGTCACCAACAGAGGCAAGTAGATGTCATTCTCAGGGAGCTTGTGTGCCACATTCTGTCAGGGTCACTGAGCCATCTCTCTGCGCCTCCCTCCCATGGAAATTCAAATGGCATCTCTGTCTACTGATTGTTCAGGAAAAACCATGCTCACTGGCCCCGTGATGTATACTTAGAGGCTCTGGCACTGAGTTTTATATGTACTTCTTTAATAGCTATTGATTGATTTTGGTAGGAATGAGGGCTGAACCCAAGGCCTAGAATATACAAGGCAAATGTTCTACAGCTAAGCTACATCCCAAGTGTCTAACTCTTTATTGTGAAATGATTGCTCAGACGTTTTCAGAGAAGAGACAGATGGTCTAGGGTACCCTTCAGCCAGCTGTCTCTAATTGCAAAATTTTATATAAGTCTCATTTATCAAGGCTAAGAAACAGATCTTAGTACACTATCATTGCCTGGCCATATTTAGATTTGAACCCACACTCCTAAATGATTAATCAAAACTCTCTTCAGCTCCTTAATCTTCTAGTACCTTCTTAGTTAAAAAAATAAATAAATAAATTTTTTTTCCTCTCTTAAGACTTGAAGATCAGGACCTTTTTATGGCTTGAATGCATTCCTCACAAGTTCATGAGCAGAAAATTTATGTCAATGTTATGTTCCTCCGATTCTCTATTTTCTCCTGACAATCAATTTCTTCCCTAAAGTCACTTGATTTCTAGCCAGACTAGCCTAAGAATGGTCCATGACTTCAACCTGTCCCTGCAAGCCAGCTCCTCCTTTTACACTGTGTGTTACTGCTAAAGTCCTAAGACTGTGGCAAACGTGGTAGCGGGTGCCTGCAATCCCAACACTTAGCTAAGGTGGGAGCATGCCACCCTGGGCTACATAGTAGCACCTAGCCTCAAAAATATAAGTACAATTTCAACCTTGCATCACACCCAAACTCTGCACTGGTTCTACATCTAGAATGCTTAGCCCAGATCTTCAGCTGACCCCTGGCATCATTTAACAGCCCCCCCCCCCCTGCTTGACAGGGCGATCTACCGTGTCTTCTCCCATCATTCTCTGTAACAGTCCCACACCCTTTCTGTTCTCATCTTTCTATCCACACTACACAGTCACTGTATCCCCTTAAATAGCCAGGTCAATGTAAAAGGGAGCAAGCTGCTACAAGTAAGGATGGCGGTGTTGGTCTTCCACTATTCATGGCCCTATGCAGTACCCTCTCTTCACCAGATTTCACAGTCACCACAGCACTCTAGGTATTAACAGGTGACTCTCAACGTGAGGGTATAAAGGAAATTGAGGCTTCTGCCTCGTCAACTTAGGTTAGAAATTAAGCTACTGGGCTATGAGGTCACATAAGCCATTCTGTATGGAGAACTTTATTTTTGGAGGGGCAAGGGGACAGGGTCTCAATGTTAAGCTCAGGCCTGGCATGAAATTCGCTATGTAGACCAGGCTAGCTTCAAACTCACAGACACTTGCCTCACTGACAACTACCTGCTAGGACTCAAGGCATGCACCACGCTGACTGGTTTTACATAAGCCACTCTGTGGAGAAGACCACAGGGAGGAATGAGGACCCCTGGCACACACTAGTATACAAAGCAAGTGACAGAACCACCTTGAAAGGGGAACCCAGGAAAATCCCTTTGATGTAAGCAATGCCACAAGACTCTGTGATATAAACACACAGCCATGTGTCCTCTGCATTCCTGGCCCAAAGGAAAAGGAAGCAATTGTAAGCACTTATTGTGGCTTTAATTCACATCACTTCAAGGTAATTTATTTTGTAGTCATAGGTATTTGACATAGATGGGTTTAACAGAAGACCAGAGGCCAGGTGACCAGCTGGAAGTCATAAGTATGCAGGCAAGTGCTGGCAAAGGCTGGACACTGTGAGGTTCAATGCACAGCCAAGAAGGATCCTGGAGATATTTAGGAATAGAAATCCACAAAATGTGAAGAGGATATGGGTGCTCAAGAGATGCTTACGGCTCTCTTAGCTTTCTAGCTTTGTTGGCAGATCTTGGGAGAGGTTGATATGCAGAATTACGGGTTTGAAATTGAGGCATACTGAGGTTTCCAGAAGATGTACTGCCAAGGACCATCACCACCAGGACTGGCATCCAGTGCCTACTTCAAAGACCTCTTATCACTGAGCTGCCTGGACTACTCTGCCATATGTGATGCAGCTAAGCCCTTACATCTCCTTACATCTGCAGCTCTTCTGCTCCCTGGGAATCAAGGCTTCCTGATTGGTCTAGGCATCTCACATCTTCTTGGTTCTGCTTAGCCAGTGCTAAGGCTCTAGAGGACTGAACTTCAACCTGCTCTCTACTGTGATCCCAACACTCTCTAGCAAGGCTCCAAATTCCAAGACTTACATCCTAATATTTGATAGAATGAGGTTTTATTATAAAAACTTATGATGGACATACTATCTTTTATAGCTATGCATCAAATATCTTCCTTCCTTCCTTCCTTCCTTCCTTCCTTCCTTCCTTCCTTCCTTCCTTCCTTCCTTCCTTCCTTCCTTCTTT
>NC_034610.1:45143450-45144975 GCF_900095145.1 Mus pahari | reverse complement strand
CTTCCTTCCTTCCTTCCTTCCTTCCTTCTTTCCTTTTCCTTCCTTCCTTCCTTCCTTCCTTCCTTCCTTCCTTCCTTCCTTCCTTCCTTGCTTCCTTCCTTCCTAAAATCAATTCTCTCACAGTTCTGAGACCAGTATTCAGAGATCTGTGAGAAAGAACACTTTTTAAAAAAAGATTTATTTATTTTATGTATGTGAGTATACTGTATACTACAGCTGTCTTCAGACACACCAGAAGAGGGCATTGAATCTCATTACAGATGGTTGTGAGCCACCATGTGGATGTTGGGAATTGAACTCAGGACCTCTGGAAGAGCAGTCAGTGCTCTTAACTGCTGAGCCACTTCTCTAGCCCCTGTATCCAAATTTCTAATTGAGATAGCTGTGTTCTAACTGATAGAATTCTCATTTTATGATTGCTGTAATCCTATATGTGTGCACACAAACACAGTCACACAGGCACTTGCATATACACATATCAGAAACGTGGGGAAATCTAGGGTGTGGGGTTCTCAGCACATGGCAACAGAACCTTGGGTTAGTCATCAGAGCTGTTTACAAATACACCTGTTGCTCCTCTGGACATATCCTGGAAGTCAACTGCCACACCCCTTTCCTTTAAATGAAAGTGTGGTCCTTTTTCTTGCTTTTGACAATGGAGTAGATGTGAAGAGACAGCGCATGTGCAATGCCTGGCAGTGTTCAAGCTACACACACTTTACTCAGTTTCCCTTTGGCTCTGGGGCCCTGAGAGGCTGAGCAGAGTTTGCTGCTGATGTGCATGAGGCATGAACACAGGAGAAGAACGAATGCTTGCTGTATAAAGTCAACAAACTTAGAAAAAGCATACTGCTACCCAGCCTCTCCTAGAAGACACCGCTATAACAATATTCTAGCTAACTAAGAGTACATCCCCTTAGGTTTTGAAGTCCCTGGTATCCCTTAAGGAATACTTGAGAGAGAGTGATGCCATCTACAGAGTTAAACAAGCATTTCTGATGCCTGTGTCATCCTGGGCACATATTCCAGTTCTAGGAGAAGCAGCTGGAGGTGCCTGCCTTTGTTTTCATTTTCGAAATGGGAGATCAGTAGTTGGCTGAGGACTGCACTTTCATTTTCAGTTTTAAAACTTGGATTAAATTTAGAGTATACTTCAAAGCTCTGAGCATCCTCTGGACTACTAAAGGCTACAAACTATGCAGGATACTACGTAAGTGTGAATGTTCAACATTACTTGAAAGATATAATAAAGTGTATGTTCTTTAGGTGGTGGTAAAATAAAAGTATGAAATGTTTACAAGAAATTAACATTATTATATTTCTTCTATCATCACTATATATTAACGAATAAGTATGTTATGACAGGTCACTATTGTTAATTTCCTATTAACCTAGGTAACATCTATAGTATTAACCTAGAAAAAAATGGCAGAACCACTCCTGGTACCAACATCTGTATTAATCAGAGTTCTCTAGAGTCACAGAATTTACAGATAGTCTCTATATAGTAAAGGAATTTATTGAT
>NC_034610.1:45131871-45143120 GCF_900095145.1 Mus pahari | reverse complement strand
AGATCAGAAACTTCTATCTCCCAGCCTCCAGATTAGGGTCACTGGCGAGCCTTCCAATTCTGGATTGTAGTTCATTCCAAATATAGTCAAGTTGACAACCAGGAATAGCCACTACAATGGGTTTTTAAGAGTTTTTGTATAGTATTACATACATCATTTTATATACCTGTGTGTGTGTGTGTGTGTGCACACGTGCGCATGTATATCAACGCACATGCTCAAGAAAGGTTAGACAGGGTCTCACTATATAGGATGGCCTCAAACTCTCCTGCCTACACCTATTGCTGAGAGATAAGATTATGATCTTGAGTCACCATGCCTAGCACACATCTTAAATAAAAGCCTTATGAAAACTTCTCAAGCGTTACAACACTGTACCTGTTGACCTATTGCTACAGAGGGGAATTACAAAGGAGTGCAAACATGCTAAACAACAGAACAGGATACCGTGGGTGTTATGCAAATGCCTCTATCATTCTCCTTAGCTCCATCCTTTTGGAAAAGTTGAAAGACCCCTTACAAAGTCTTAGCGCTCCGAAGACTCGATGAGCTTGGCCTTGCCGCTTCAGACTGCTTGGTAGTTTGCTTTTCTGTCGCTATGATGATGTACTGAGACCAAAAGCAACATGAGAAAGAAGTTTACTTGGCTCACACAGCACATGACAGTCCATCACAGTGTGGAGCCAACGCAGGATCTCAAGGCAGGAGCTTGAAGCAGGAACCACAGAGCAGTGCGGCTTACTGGCTTGCTCTCCACAGCTTCCTCATCATGCTTTTTGACACGAACCAGAGCCACCTACCCAGAGATGCCAGAATCCACAGCGGACTGGACACTCCAACATCAAGAAAATACTCTACAGATGTGCTACAGGCCAGTTCGATAGAGACAAGTTTTCAATTGAGATTCCTTCTTCCCAGGTAAGTCTAGTTGATGAAGACTTATCAACACACTGCAGCAATACAGATACGATATAGATACTGAAAGAGTAGATCCTCATTTCTCAAAGTTCCCGGGTTGGAAATCCAGGATCATGGTGTTGCCATGGTCACGTTCTGGTGACTAATTCCTTTCTGACTTTTAAGCAGCTGGCGTAAAACTGTATATACAAATAGTTTTTCTTTGATGGGTATGTGGAGACAGAAAACCTCTTGTCTCTTTAAGCCAACTGATCCAACCATGAAAGCAACATCCTCACGACTTGATTTGAGCCTGAGCACTTCCCAAAGGCTCCATCTCTGCACATCATCACAGCGAGGGGCAAGGCTCAAACACATGCATTTTGGAAGGGAACACAGATATTCAGCCTCCTCTAAGTGCATGATGTATTAAGAACTCTTTGAGAAAGTCATATTATAAATCAACATGGTACTGTTAAGCAAAGAATTTAACAGGCAAGTAACCAAGATTTAAAAAAAAAAAAAAAGTCTTGAAGAAATAATTACTTTAAAACAAAAAACTACTACGTTGTTGGTTTTCTAACAATGATACATACTGATCAGGTCCTTGCACAGTTCTGCCCAGATCTCTAAGTATGATGATAACAGGGGGTCTGAAACAATGGCTTTCCAACACAAGGAATTAGATCAAATGGACTATACACAAAGGTACCTGGTTAGGGCAATCTTCTCATATACGTGCCTTAATCCCTAATCTCTTTCCTCATTACAGAACAATATGTTGCATAAAATGATATATGACATAAAAGCTATCATGCATCATCGATGCCATGATAATATATCAACCTACACCTGGCTTTTGGTTACTATATGAGATTCCTGATCTACAGGTTAAGCCAGTCCTTGCTGACCAACGAATGGAAGTGTAAGCAAGCTTCCCACTAACAGTGGCTGCAGGCCAGTGAGTGCACAGCCATGGTGCAGCCCCCAAGTGCTTCGAGAAGAGCAGGTGTGGGAGCTGCAGGCACACTCAGGGGCATCTAACCCTGTGCAGGCACTTGAAGGAGGCTTCCTGGAGGAGGTGCCATTCATAGGAGTAGGTCCTAATCCTATGAAGACATGAGAAAGGGGAGTGGTATTTAAGAAAAAGGTTAAAGTGTTCCGGGCAAAGACAACAAGCTTAGGTAAGGTGGCTGGAAGGACAAAGTCTACACCCTAAGGCAGTGGCTCTCAGTCTTCCCAATGCAGAGAGATGGCTCAGTTAGTTAAAAGCACTGACTGCTCATCAGAGGACCCAGGTTCAATTAATGTGTGTAACTCTAATCCTAGTGGACCTGACACCCTCACACAGACATACATGAAGGCAAAACACAAATGCACATAAAATAAAATAAAATAAAATAAAATAATTTATAAAATGCCACATGGTATCTTGGTTTAGCACTCAACAATGCATATGCATTTCAAAGTATCATCATATAGATATATTCTCTTGTCATCTAAAATAGTTTAGAAATATTCCTGTGTAACTTCTGTATTTTGCGTCTTCAAATATGCCATTTCCATTACTTATATTCTCACTGGTGTCTTGGAAATCGGAATGATAATCTTTGGTTTTTGTTTTGCTTAACACAATCTCACTGAAGTGTTGGAGCAATCACCAATCAGCTATTTTCCCTCTTAAATGAATGTAAGCAATTTGACATTTTGTTGGAAATCATGAATTGCTGGTACTAAAAATCTCCTTTATTGACTAAATAATTATTTATTTATCCTATTATATTCCATACTGTTCCAGTCTCAGAGAAGTGGGAAAATGTTGAAGTTTTTGTAACTTATTTTCTAAGAAGACAGAAAGAAGGCAAACCCAAAACATCAGGATAAGTCAACTATGGAAGACACTGGAGCAAACATCAACCAAGCCAGGTGACAGGTTAATATCTCCAAGATGTCCTGTGGCTGGCAAGGATCCCCCACAGAGATGGATCGCAAGCCATGTCACTTCTGGGCAATGTTTTTCAAAATCCAGTTCAAGTTTAGTTGCAAGAAAAGAGACAAATATAAACCGGGGACTGTGATGTAAAATAATGTTCTCCAAAACGGTTAGTCCTGAAAAGCAAGGAAGGGCTGAGAAACTGTCTGATGACAGGCGACTGAAGGGAAGTGTTGTGACTAAACCACACAATATGGTGTTATGCCCACAAGTCTGGAAGGGAAAAAGAGGCACCACGGGAAAATCTAATGATACCCAAAATAAAGCCTGAAGTTTAGTTCACGCATGGTGATCTAATGCTCGAGTAAAAAGGGTGACTTTTGCCAAGGGTACAGCAGCCTGTTCTTAGTTACAGAAAGGAAACATGGCCTTGACACCAGCAGTGAGAGTATGAGGGGAGAGCGAGGACTGTGGATGTTTGAGGCTAGGGGAGACAGTGTAAACTATTCACCCCAGGGAGTGGAAGGATGCAGGGATTTAAAGTGGGGCCAGTCAAGGCAATTTTCTCCTGCTCCATTGAAACCTCTAGGTTAAGACTTCAGGCAGGTTGAGATTTCAATAAGGAGGGCTGTGGCTTCACCATGATCAATCTACTTTTCAGAAGTTTAATCTCATCTGAGTGAGCAGTCATGCTAGAACATTAGTTACAGAACTGTTAGTGTGTGTCCAGAGCCATGCTGCAAGCTCTGTGCTTATTTAATCTCCATTGCCCTTGGCAGGGACTGCAGGCCACTTCTGTTACTGCTTTAGAGACTAAGAAACTGAAGCTAAGCTTAACTGCTTTCGCACAAACATGTACATCTACCATCAGAAACATCTGAGAGTTGAGCCCATCATCTTCAGCAAGCATATAGTCTAGGGGAAAAGTTGGTAGAATCTGGGCACACTCTGCAGCTTATGGGCACCCTTGACAGTCCTGGATAGGCCAGGGGTTACTTCTATTTACAGTACCCACATAATTAACATTGGCTACCAAATTGGTAGAGTCAAGGATTCGATGATAATGGACATTCCAGTGTATGTGAATGCAACAATCATATGTGCTCTAGTTTAAATGTCAGGGCAGAATAATCCTGTGACGTGAAAATGGCCCAAAGTGACCATTATGACTCCACAGTCACGCTGACTTCCTGAAGATTCCAGCTTCAAAGATATCTGGAAAACAAGTTTGGGCTTTGGATGTTAGGGCCCCCAGTGAGCAACATAAGTGAAAGGGGTGTTTGGATGCCAGGGTTTCTGAAATCTTCCTAACAGAAAGAACGGCAAGGCTTTCTCTAGGCTAGAGTGTTACCACCAAGTGTCACCACCAAGAGTGTCACCACCAAGAGTGTCACCACCAAGCTCTTCCAAACCCAGGCTCTTTGGGGGTTTTTGATTTGTTTTTGAATTCTTTTGAGTTTCAAGCATTGTAAGTTTTATCCTGTTCTTTTGCAGTTTCAAGAGCCTCTGCTAGGAAGAAATCCAGAAACTGCTTCTGGAAAAAAATGACTACCAACTTCTGCTCAAGTATTACAGGAATCTGTATGTTCTATGTTGGCCTACTATGTATCAGGCTTGGCTAAGCCACTTTGCAAATATGACCTTGCGTTCTCAACTTCACCCCAGTGAGGTGGCTTTTGGGATCTTGAACATATTATCCAAGAGTTCTCTCCTGAGAGAGATGCTGGCTGGGATTCCAACCCACCTCCTGAGGAGTAACAACCTCCATTAATTAGCAAAAAATAACTGCTTTAGGCAGCTCATTTGTTCTCTCTCTTCCTTCCTAACGTGTGTGTGTGTCTTTCTGTGTATGTCTGTCTGTCTGTGTATATCTGTATGTTTGTGTCTCTGTGTGTCTATCTCTCTGTGTGTGTGGTGTTCATCTCTATGTATATGTATCTAGCCAAATCCTCTTTTACAAATGATCCAACTTTTCAACAACAACAAAAAATATGCTTCAAGTTTATTTTATTTTTGTTTTTTTCTAAATCAGGAAACAAAACTTGCTAGTATTCTCCCAATCATATTGTAGATTACAAATGAGACTAAGAACAATAATGCTCTTTTTTTTTCCCCTGCACTTAGTGGACCATCTTCTCAAACAGCTTGGGCAGTCCAGCATGCTACCAGGCCATGCAGAATTGCTAGGTGAGGCCTGTTGGGCTTTAGAGAGAGCTCACCCTCCCAACAGCTGAGACGTTAACAAATGTCACCGTGCTGTTGGGGTGGCACTGTCCTCATGATTGATGTGCCTCCTTCCCATCCAGTTCTTCAGCTGTCACTGCTTATACTAGATGCTCCATAAATGTCCTTGGCAGCTGAGTCTCACGGTGGGGGAGGGTCCTCAGATGGATGTGAATATACCAGTGCTCTCTGGCTTCGACACCACATCCATGCACCACACAGATCAGAGTATTTATGCTCTCCTTCAGAGAGGAGAAGGCAGCCATGGTGCCTTAAAGATAGTAAAATATTTTCTAGAAACCAAAGATAATCTCCTTCAGTTCAAAGCTACTTTATTGGAGCAGCCTTTTTAGAAGCCCCAAGAGTGCTCACTCTAGTTTATCTTGGGCTACTCATTGGTCAAGGAGCTCTAGCAACAATTGGGTTCTTGACCAGTTTTTGTCAAGCCTTAAGGCACTGTGTAGGGTGCCAAGAACATGCATTCTCCACCCTGGGGAAGTCACATCCATTAACATAACAAGATCAACCAGGAGGACAGGTGGGGTGACCTGTGCCTTTGTGCCACCCTGGCAGCCTAGGCTGATGTTTCCATATTAACATTCCCTCTCTGGAAACAGTCCTGATGCCATGTTAAACTGGCAGGAGCTGCCTGCTGCTCCTAAATGCTCAAGTTCTCAGTAGGTCAATTCAGAAGGCACACTGAAGTCAGACTAGAGAGAGAGACTGTCAGCTTCTCAATGCCTTTCTGGGGGACCAACAAGCTAAAGTCACACTGTATTTAAAAAACCCCTTTGGAAGCCAACAAAAAAATAGAATATCCAGGCAGACCAGAGTGGAGTTTTCCCTGACTAACATCTCAGTATAGTGGAAGGAACCATAGTAATTTATTCACACGCTGAATATCGTGCATTCACAGCCCAAAGCACCTTGTGATTTGTTTGAACATCCTCCTCCTAGGGCCTTCTGGCTAACTTACGTCCCAGTTTTCCAGAGAGAAAGCCTTCTCTGGCACTCACGCTCCCAGGCCCCTGGTCACCCCAGAGGCCACCCTTTCTTCCCAAGCCACTGAGGGAAGTTGCTGGTTCGTTTAGTTTACACAGTGGATAGTTCTCACTAGGAAGCACCTCAAAGACTCAGGTTGATGAGTCAAGATTCCAACATTGTAGAACCAAGTATTAGCACTTTAAAGATAGCTTATATCAGAAGACGCAACGGCTAGAGTGAGGAAGCCACTGTGGATATATACTTGCAGTGAGTCACTCTTAAGTGATATTTTACCACTTAAGCTGCTTCTCACTGTCCCTCTGGCCTGGGCAATAGAAAGGTGCACAAGGAGAAAATGCATTTCACAAATCTGGAAAAGTGGTTGTCTGATGGGCCTGACCCAACCACAGCCATACTGGACAGTATACAAAGAAACCATTTTGCTTTGGGGACAGAAAAGTCCACCTAGATGAGGGCCCACTAAAGTCACTGACCTTTGAAGCTCTATGTGTTATGAGGCACTGGAGTTCTGTGTGCATGTGCCTAAAATGGCAGCTTAGTGTGTGGGAAAGATCCGAGCTGCAGTAAGCATCCCATGCCGTGTCCTGCATGCTCCATGAGCCAAAGTCAAGGTCACTTCAAAGCCCTAAGCAGAGCATCAAAAGAGACCCGATGAACAAGCGATTCCTCTGACCATGGAAACCCTGCCTGAAACCCGAAGCAATTTTCCATGAGGAAACATGGCCATGCTCTGCCTAGCTCTAGAGGTGAACCCTGGCACGCATCCTCAGGTCTCAAATGCGGTTAAGAGCGAGCTTCACAGAGCCACAGGTCTGACCTTAAGCAATTTCCTTATTTCTTTAGATTTATGATGTTATTGGAACACTGCTGAAGACTGGCCATTTTATAAAGCCTCAGTGAGGACCCTTTCTCTGACCTTGAACACAGCTTCTTATTCAGTGAACAATTAACTTGCCAACCACTTGCTTTCCTCTCTGTGTGGGACAGTTGGCATTTAAATATCTGGATCCTGGCAGCAAGCCACAAGGATCTGAGTCCTGACCTGACCGTATGACTTCCCTGTTCAGTGAACACATTGGGCCTCAGTTTCTTCAGGTGAAAACGAGATACTGTGACGGCAGTGATCTCAAAGCGGGTTACGCTCAGATGGCATTATCTTCGGGGAATATGAAATGCTGAAACCTGTCTACCTTCTCTAAGAAACACACGCATCTGAAACAAGTGCTCACAGAGATGACGACTAAAATTAAACATTAACTTAAGAACCGTCTTTGACATTCTTCAGTAGACAATTTAGAAACAAAAATGAGTACTTTGCTCAGACTTTCAAGGAACATCAGTTCTTAAGAAAGCAGGACATCCACACGCTCCTGTTTGTCCACTGTTCCACCAATCAGGCTACATTATCACCACCAACATCCCTCACTACCTTCAGCTCAGTTTCAGGGTGTCTGGACCACTTTCCTCCATCGTCCTTGCTACCATTAGCTGTGTCCTCTGGACAATGGACTTTCCATGTGTGCTGGGAAGGAGCTTGACTCTGCTGCGTGCTATTTTTAATCTCTACATTTCCTCTTAATTTTTCTATTCATTATATATCAGGAATAGCTAAGGAAAATATGTAGAATGGAAAGAAATTGTGCATGTCTTTAGACTTTCCTTCTTCAAAGGTAGTCGGAGAAGTGGAGAGCCAGCTATACTGACAAAGTTTGATAATTCTCAGCCAAGATATTTCCAGAAGCACCAGGAGGCTAAGTTCACTGCTCCTTTCTTTCCCCGAGGCTTCCTGCATTGTTCTTGTCTAACCACAGAACAGACAGATGCTTTAAAAGACAGGAGTGTCCTTCGGAGGGAAAGGACACAGATCTAATGTTAAAACAAAACAAAAAGGCCCTGAGTTTGAACAGCTCCACTATAGAGCCGTGACCTGGAATGAGAGACTTAGCCTTTCCAGTCCAAAGTGCTACTGGTAAAAGGTCTGTTGGACTGTCACAAACAACTGAATGACTGAGTCACAAGTGTGGCCTGGGTAAATACTTGAAAAACTGAAGTACTCACCATTGTGAAACTTTGGCTAAGCTCACTTGCTACAAGCACAACTGTGGACTTCAAAGCTCTGACCTGAGGCATAAAGAGGCTTACAGTTGGGTTCCAACCCCTGCTTCCTAGTGGGTGGTGCTGAGTGTGAGCACGGTCTCACCAGACCCATCATACAGAGCTCCCCGCAGGGCTGCAAGCAGCAGAGACAGCGGTACATGAGTAGGCAAATCCAGGATGATGAACCTGAAGGTTTAAGTGAACAGAACTCTCATATAGAACAACACTACCTTTTCAGGGAGAGAAGCAACCATTTAACTACACTAAGATGCCTTAAAACATTTATTTCTAAGGACCAGTGCCTTGACTTCCTTATTTTCACTTGTCCTGTTCTCTGTGGACAGTCTACAAGCTAGTTGAAGCTAGTTTTCTAAGAACTAATAACATTTCCTATGTCAGCATGGAAAAATTAATTACTGATATAACTATTCAGGACTTTGTGTATACACCAAATGAAATGACATATTTTCTTAGTGTAATGCCAAAGTCCTGTTATAATGATCTGATATCTGGAACCCTATATTATCAGTACAGTCAACATCTGAGTATCTTGAGTTAGATAAGAAATAAAGAACAGACTAAAATCTAAAGTAAAGAAATGAACTGATGTTATATTTAAATGTACTGGCATCTCAAGTGGTAGATAAAATGTAAGGTCAATGTACTTTTTCATTTTAAATATACAGACAAGTTCAAAACTATTTCCAATAAATACTGAATATGTATAGAAGAACTTTACATAGGCCTTGTTTATGTATGAATCAGTCTTGTATGAAAAAGGTGTAATATTAACTCCACACACAAAAGAGGAAATCACCAGTATGAGAAGCCTTTTCTAGGAAGCATCTTCCTAGCATATTATTAAGGTTAATAAAGGGCTGAGCCTGATTAACCTGACACATCTGGGACCATCTGACTCTCAGTACTGGCGTTCGGCATGCTCAGAGTTAAGTCACATTGTCATCTCAACTCCAGGGATGGGGATTCTGAGGCAGACAGAGGTGTTAGTGAGCAGAGTGAAGATGAACAGAGTATGTTCCCTGCTCCGGATGAAAACAGAGCAGGGGCTGAGGTGGCAGGCTAACGCCAAGCACAGGCAGAAGCAAGGAGGGGAGGAACCAAGGGGTCACAGAAATCAAAGCTGGCACAATCATACTTTTCCAGAGTGTATCAAAGGTCTTTAAAATACTTACACATTCTACTCAATAACCTTGTAATAATAGAAATTTTTAATCAGAGTGACTATATCTAAAAATTCATACGTAGAAATACATTTAACTGTTTTATAGCAAGCACAAATTGCAAACAGTTTGAACTTCAAGAACAGGGAAATAATAAATAAGCCATGTAACATCTTGGAAGGGAATGGTATGTTATCTACAAAAATTATGCTTCAGGGAAGTATTCACTAATAAGAAAAATACATGGTTTTATTAAGTGAGGTGAGAGCTATAAAAGCATATGTTATACAACACCAATTTTGTAACAGTTGACAACAAATATGGATAGGCTAGAAAAATAGGATTGTCCTCTTATCCACTGGGAAGGACAGGTCCCAAGCAGAGCTGACCCTGGTGGCACTTAGGATGATCATAGGATGATCACAGCAGGGAGTCAGTCATCGAAGACTTTTAGTTCCCTCTCCTGAGATCCCTGAAAACCAGGATTAAAAAGATTAATTCTGCCAAGCATAGTGGCACATGCCTCTAAATCTTAGCACCTGGGAGGAGGAGAGAAGGTAATCTCTGTGTTTTCAAGACCAGCCTGATCTACGGAATGAACTCCAGGGTGGCAAGGGCTACATAGTAATACCATATTTAAAAAAAGAAAAAGGAGCAATTTTTATAGATGCCAAATGAATTTATCAGTGGCACCTTAGCTCTCAGAGTAAGTTAAAGTTGATAAAACATTTGCAAAAGGAGGGCCATAATAAATGATCAGACCCAATGTACTACTGACATCATCACCTCACTAAAATTAATTTTTATACCTCAGGAACAATGTTAACTATTGTGCAGTTTAAATGAAACATAAACATACCATTTAAATCTGGAACATCGCTAAGGAACACAAATCAAAGGAGAGCAGGCTAAAGGAAATGCCCAGAGCTTTTGTGGCTCCTGCCAGAAAGATCTTTCACCTCTGTGTACAAAACCCATGTTCCCACAGATCTCTGGAGCAATAAAAAATGTACTGTACATCATGAGCTGACTTGCTATAAATGTTGTGGACTGTGCAAGCGTGGAAGGCCACCTGTTCCTTGTACAAAGGACACAAACAATGGGGCTGGGATCTGAAACTAAGAAGAGGAAGAATTGACTAAGGACACTGACCCAGACAAGGGTTGAGTCAGCTGGGCAGTCTCAGACAGCACAGCCCTTGTATTGCTCAAGCTACAGGGTTCACTTGCTCAAAACTAGAGGCCACCGCCAGGAAGGTGGAGGCCAGAGAAAGACTGTTCTGTGGGTTAAACGATGATTAACCTTGGCCTTCCAAGCCACTCAGTCTTCCAAGGAGAAGACTGTAAAAGACCCAGACTGTTTCTATTTCTGCACTACTGACAGGCTCAGCGAAAAAACTTGAGACTTTTAAGACAGAAAGAGCTGGGTGTAGCTCAAGCACAGGCATTCATTCACTTCCCATCCTACAGGAGCCTCTTGCCCTTGCTGGCTGCATTGCCTGATCCACAAAGTGGTGTTAATATCTACTTGGCAGAAGTTTACTGGAGTAAAAGAAGTATGTAATGTAAAAGGCCTGGCACATGGCAGGTGTTGAATAACGCTCAGATCTCGTCTATGTCTCCCTTTGAGCAGCTTCTGCAGGTACGTCCCTACTTAGTCACTGCCTTAAAACATGGAGAAAGACCAGGAGGAGGACAGACAGGATGATTTTAGGGAGCTCAGACATTGTAAAACCTTCACAATAAAAAGACAGCTTACTGAGCTCTGAATGTTTGCAGTTTATGTTTCTCCCACCCCGTGTGTGTGTGTGTGTGTGTGTGTGTGTGTGTGTGTGTGTGTGAGTGTGTCTGTGTGAGTGTGTGTGTAAGTGTGTGTAGTGTGAGTGTGTGTAGTGTGAGTGTGTGTGTAGTGTG
>NC_034610.1:45105520-45131744 GCF_900095145.1 Mus pahari | reverse complement strand
GTGTGTGTGTGTGTGTGTGTGTGTGTGTGTGTATGCTCATGCTCGTGCCTTTAAAAAAAATTATGTTACCAGATTGTTCAAGTTCAAGTATGTCTGTGCATGTGTTTCACATTGACTTTTGTGCTTGTTATTTTTTCTATTAAAAGAATTAAGGAAATAAGAACATAGGAAATAAAAATTCCCTAGGCATCTTTCAAAAGATAAGAAATGAGGCCTATCTTTAGGACTTTATCATGACTGCCTGAGGAGATGGCTCAGTTTCATGGAGCTAATCTGTATGAAACAAGTAGGCGAGGGGAAAGTAAGAGGAAGTATGTATTTGCAGTGGAGTGCTACAACTATATCTGTCCTGTAAGAATATCCACACTGCAAATGTATTTATCTAACGCACACCGATCGGGGAAATGGTATATGCCTGGGCTCTAACCATGTGTCAGGACCATATGAGGGTCACGGGTTTCCCTCAAGACACTAATTGCACACAGTGTAACAGTTCTTGGGCAAGAACCACAAATACCCACAGTTCTTAGCTGCATTCTTCTTCTTTCCCACGAAGTGTCACCGTCTGGGACCCATATGATTCTTTACAACATGCAGAAGTTTCCAGAATGTAATGCGTCTGGGGTAATGATGTTCAGAAGCTTCAAGAGTGATGGTCTAGTCACATTTGCAAACAGTAGGGGCTACAGACCATGGAGCAATCCCCCAAATGAGAGACCGGTCCTATGAAAGCTGCTTAGAGGAGGGAGGTCTGCTTGCCCAGTTTGAGGCATCTGGGTTCTCAGTCCCAACAGAACGTGGTTAGCCTGTACCTACTCAAACCTTTACAAACTCCACAGCTGCTCCGTTCCCATGGCATACAGCTAAGCAAAGGAAGAGATTCTCTCTAACACCTGCCAGTTTCACAAGGCAGACTTTGTTACAGTGGTCAGAAATAGACCCTGTCGCCGTAACACCGAGGTAATGACAACTACCAATCCTTTAGCAAATAGAGATTGCAGAGACTGGTGTTCCCAGTTCATTTGGAATCAGAGTCTTGCTTGCTATTGCTCTGTTTGAGGGAAAATATACTATCTTTTCTTTTTAGAAAACGTTTTCAAGTGGGATGTTTTACCAGAAGAAACAACTGCTGTGATTTGTTAAGATAAAGAACAGGAGAAATAATGTTCATAGTCCTAGAAGTGAACTATTTCTCTCTCTGTCACGCTCGTGCAAGCATGTGCGTGTGCATGTGTCTGTGTGTGTGTGTGTGTGTGTGTGTGTGACAGAGGACACCTTTTACGAGCCAGTTCTCTGTCCACTGTAGGTTCCAGACAGGACATCAGGCTTGCAGGCTAGTGTGGCAAGTTCCTCCACCTGAAGAGCTATCTTGCTTTGGTCCCCCAAAATTACTGATAGAAAACAAGTGAAAAGAATTTTTTAAAATACTACTATGATCAAGTGGCTGAGAATGAAGCTTAGTGGTAGAGTGGTTTTATCATCAATACCAAAATAAATACATGAATGAATTAACTAACTAGAATAAAAATACCCCAGATGCCACCGCTTCCTGCAGAAACACTGCTGATACACACGTGTCTTTGTGCTTCCGTGAAGGCACACACTGATGTACTCTGAGGGCTAGGATGGAGGCACAGCCTCTGTCTTGTGGCCCAGTGTTTTCTCCATCATTATTTCTAGTGGCAGAGTAGTCTCTGCTGTGTGGGGATGTATTTAGCCAACTGAGCCTGTGTGTAGACTGTCTTGAGAGCTTGGGCCTCGGGTGATCCCTCCATGTCTAGGTTGTCCTGGAAGTTCTATTTCCAGCTTCAGTGTGAGGCTGAGCCTCTGCTGTTCCCAGAGGGAGACTTTGGGGAGGTAATTAGGCCCTGGAGTCAAACGCCATCCAAGTCACCTGATGTCACTTGGGAAAGGAAAACTACAACCTATGTTAGAAACTAACTTTCTTCTGATCAGAGAGATGCAAAATATGAAACTCAAGAGCACATTTTCATTCGCTCAGCTAATATTTGTGCAGCCACTGGTGACATGCCAGGGTCACTCTGAGTAATTCAACTCTCCAGCCTTCTAGAGCTTACCCTGTGACAGATTCACAACCTCAGAAGGGTGAAGCGAACAAAAGAACAGTCTGGAGTTCTCTTGTCATAGTAAATTGAACAATAATTGCACACAACAAATGTATGCATATTTGAAGCTACCACAAAATACTTGAGTCTTAGAGTTACAAAGTCAAATGATATATTCTGTTACCAAGTAAAAATTCCATAATGTGATTAGAATAAGCACTTCCAAAAGGCAACAGTATCCAAAACAGGTATACTCAAGTCTTAGTAATCAAATAAAAAAAAAAACCCAAAAATACTATTATACTTAGAATATCAAGTTTTATTTTTAGAAAAAGTTCCCTGTAGTTTTGAAGGAATGTGCCCGATTGTAGATGACACTGCTTTGGATATGACCCATCTCCAATTATAAAAACATGAAAGAATATCCAAGCAATCAGGCTATGTGTAGATCAAGTAGCAAGCTACTTAGAAGTTGGTGGAGGGCTGGAGTATCTACCGTAAAGAGATGATGCCTGGGCCAGTTATGAGATACTTCTATGCCCACTGGAAAGAATGAGTGGGCCCATATTGACTCAGGAAGAGCTATATAATTAAGTAAAAAGAAAATCAACAAGGCTAAAGAGGAATGCCTACAGAAGTTAACACGATTTTTTTCTTTAAAAAATAACATGATCTCTCTCCTCCCCGCTCTGTGTGTGCAAGTATGTGCACACACATATACCCAGACGTATGTTTGAACAGACATATAAACATGGGAATTTGTGTGGAAGACTACTTGCCAAACCATACTATTTTGGATGTATAAAATGGTATAAAATGGGATTATTGCTATTTATGCAGTATGTATTTTCATGATGACCAGGCATTAGCTCACTAATTTCATAAGGTGGGAAACCTTAAGAAAGTATTAAGGTGGGTGAGGACTAAAAACACGTCATTGAAAGTATCTTACTGTGACATCAACTGACATCTTCAGAGCTGTGACATCAACTGACATCTTCAGAGCTCTTACTATTTACAAGGATGAGCATATTAGACTTACAGAGGACCAGTAATCTGAGAATAAAATCCTAGTCACATAAAAGTCAAAGTATTATCATGCCAAGAATAAAGACTCTATATAAATCCTGGAGTTTGGGCATAAGTCTCAAGAGCCTGTGTGCATGAGCCCTACCCGTGAGCTGCATTGTCCTCTCTTGGTTTCTCTAGGCAGGGTCTTACTCTATAGCCCAGGCTGGCCTTAGACTCAGGTTCCTCACAGGTCAGCATTCTGGAAGCGAGGGCCTATGCCTGTGCTCTCTAGTTGGTGACAGAGCTGCTGCTGGTGAGTCCCACTCAGCCCCAGCACACATGCCCACCCCTACACTTGCCATCTGTCAGCACCGTGACAGTCTCTTATGTCTGCGACTCTCAGAAAAGAAATCTAACTACAAGGCAATTAGCATTGCATCCGGCTGCCATGAGAAGACCCCATTCCCATCGCTGCCCCATATACACATGCAACTTTGACCTTCCTTCTGTGACACTGGGGATTTAGAACTGCTCCTTCATGACTTATTCTTTGAAATTGAGCCCTCCAGGCTATGGTCATAAGGAGACCTCTGAGAACCAAACCAGCCCCAAGAGCTCAGGGCTCTTGGCTAAGCACAGGCCCTTCCATAGTCAAACTGCAGAGCCAGACAATCTCTGCTCCCAGGGCTAGCTGCAAGCCATCTGTCTCTGTTCAAGTGAGTGTGATTGGGAAACATCAGGACAGAAGTCAGGATCCAAAAATCCCGAGTCTAACTTATTCTCCCTGTCTAGGCTCAGTGCCAGAGGCAATCCTCCACAGGTGGCCTGCCAGGCCGGCCATCTGAATGGCAGTGAGCCCTGTGCATGGGGGAGACAGTAGGGAAGGAGAATGGGGGTAGAAAAAAAAAAAATCATGTCAGTCTTCCACAGCGCAGGGAAGAAAGGGGAAGAGATTTGGGACAACTTGTGTCACTGACAGCATCAGCAAAAAAAATACCAGTTGGCTCTTCTCCAGGGAGTTCCCCATCTAGATGAGGGGTGAGCGCTCCAGGTCCAAAGGCCCTCTGTAGCCTGCAGTGCTGAGCAGTGTCAGGCTCCACCACAGTGGACTCCACTGGCTACAGGACACAGTTCACGGACTTTGAATTTTAGAAGAAATATTGGGGAGGAACATATGACACCCATTCTTCTATTTCCCCTGCTACATGTTTATACAGTGGCCTTAAAAATGAAAACTGTAAATTCCGATGCTTGCGTTGTCTTGTGGGCCAGTATCATGTTATTTTCCCTTCATTGTGTTCATAATTAACATAGTGCTAGATGCTATACAAGGAAAAGAACACAGACACTGTCCTTTAAGAATTGCCAGATATCTAAATGGGAGACTGCAGCGGAAAAATAAGACATATCAAATACAAGGCTCATTTTAGGGATGGGTGGGAGTTCCCACATAGCTGTGTGGGAAGCCTGAAGCAAGCTGCCAATCAATGTCTCTTTATGATTACTTAGCGGGGATGGAAGTGAAGAGAACTAAGTCACTTAGTGAGCTGCGCAGAGGGAGAAGGCCTACTGGCATTCCAGAATAGAAAGAGGTCGGAGTGTGAGTGGACTGCCCCGGTTTCTGGCTCTCCCACCACCTCCCTTATGCTATCCCCTTCCCTGAACTCAGTCTGTTAACAACCCATCAAGCACCCATGCTGCAAGTCAGACAACCCTGAGATGTGTCTGATTCCATGCTCCTGGGATATGCTTAATTGGAAAGTGGCCTTATATTAAAAAGTGGATTTTTTTTTTTTTTAAATCAAAACATGGCAGACAAGGTGGCACATGTCTTTAATTCCAGGAGTTGGGAGCCAAGGTTACACAAAGAAACCCCTATCTTGAAAAGCCAATAAACAAACAAACAAACAAATATCAAAACTTAATTATCTAATCAGGTCACTGAAGGTAGTTTGTGCTTTCCTTTTAAATTGCACCCTAGGGAGGAAACGGCTTGTTGTGGAAGGAGCGCTTTCCTGAGAATTGGCCTTCCCTCCTCCAACCCCATTTGCCACTCAGAAACTCTGCAACTGTAGTCATCGTTGATGTCTGTGTCTTAATCTCCTCACTGCAGTGAGAGCGAAATAAGTCACTTTTGCATCCTCTCTCTACTGAGGACTAAGATTCTAACACATTGCTTAGCCTGTGCCTGTCCCGATTTATCCATGTTGTGGAATGCTGTCCTATGTACATGGCGTGCCCTCTGTCCTCTGGGACTGTAATTACCACAGGGGGATGACACAAGGTTGAGACCACTAAGGTTCCACCACAGAGGGGAAAGGGGGCTGGGTCTCTTAAGACCCTGTTCCTACCAGGGGGTTTCCAGGCAGCTGGTTGCTGATGGTTGCTTGTTCTTCAATGGGACAGTCATTCCTATGTCACCTTGCCCCTCTCCTGTGAGTAGCCACTGCTCGGTGCTCTCACAAGTGTCCAGCGACACTCGGTTGTTTCCTTGCTTTGTCCTTGATACTCCACTTGGGGTGAGTACATGGTTTGACGCACTCACTCCTGGGAAAGTTCACACAGTTGAGCATCACTACTGCAACAGGATAGCTTTAAAAATCGGTTGTTGCAGTGTCAACTGGCCAGACACCCACCCCGAGCTCCCGGGAACCAGAGCACCAACCAAAGAGTATACATGGAGGGACCCATGGCTCCGGCCACATATGTGGCAGAGGATGGCCTTGTTGGACATCAGTGGGAGGAGAGGCCCTTGGGCCTGAGTGGGTTTGATGCCCCAGTATAGGGGAATGCCAGGGCGGGAAGGCAGGAGTGGGTGGGTGGCGGGGGGAGCACCCTCATAGAGGCATGGGGAGGGTGGATGGGATAGGGGGTTTCCAGAGGGGAGACCTGGAAAGGGGATAACATTTGAAATGTAAGTAAAGAAAATATACAATAAAAGAAAAAAGAAAAAAAGAAAAAAGAAACCAGTTGTTGCTTGAAGCACTCTTTTTCCTGGGAGCATGCGCGCACTGGGGACAGTCTACCATTCCTTCAGTCCACTGCGATCATGCTTCTCATCAGTTCCCATAGCTTGAGAGACCCTAGGGACCATAGCCCCAAGCAGAGATAATTGGAAAAATGACAAAGATCTCTTCCTTGCACACTGACTCAGATGCCATCCGGGTCGTTGCGGGGAGACGCAGACCTACTTTTCGTCTTAATTATCTTATCCATGGAGAAGCTGGTGGTGAAGCCCATGTTGCACAAAGCACCTTAGCGGGCAGTCAGGCAGCAGAACCCCTGAGCAACACAGCTTTATGGGAAAACGTAACCCTTTTGGTGCAGACGGACCAGGTTCAGGGGCTTGTTTAATTGCTTCCTAGATCTGTTACTATTTGAAAGTCACTTCACTTCTCTTAAGCCTCAGCTTCTTTATGTGTAAAATGGGAATAACATTTATCCCACATAGCCACGGTATGTGAGATGTTTAGCACATGGTAAGGACTTGCTAGGATTACAGCCGAATGCAGAACTGACCTCAGACACAACAGAGTTTACATCTGTGTTGTTAGGAATAATACAAATGGTAACATAAGAAAAATAGTAATGCATCTAGAAGATACGCTGTTGTTACACAGGCACAAGCAAACACTCCAGCAGAAATGTAGGATACCTGTGCAGGGACAAAGTGTTCATAAGGAAGAGTGTCCCACTAGAGATGGCAGACTTGTTTTCTTATCTGGGATCACTTTCCCAAGTCTCCTCCCCTATGTCTATTAGAAGACAGATAATAGGAAGCCAATACCACAGGACTGCTCTCAAGTGTAAACGCAGTGATGCTTAGACACTGTCCCTCAGTGTTAGGCCTACGGATGCTCTAGTCCATTTCCATAAGTGATGCTCGCCTATTTTTATTACGCCTGTAGTCACTTCATCTCTATTTACACACTTCTGATGTCCATTCATCTTCCATCGTCAATGCATCTAGAGAGGAGAACTTGTGTCTCACTTTAAACTGTGTCATTTGCTTTCAATGGTGACAGTGACAATAATCACAGTGAGACTTTGCATCAGTCATTTGTTTTAAATACTGTTTGAGAGTTTAAAGGCATCTGCACAGTGTGGTATTTATAAACATAGCTGGTTCTCCTCATGCTGGATATACAGGCCTCCAGTTTCTTTCTCATGGTCATGCTGAAGTACTCTAATGACACATAGGCCATATTGTTCACACAAGGCTTCTCATGACAGAATGATTGGCACAGTCTTACTTTCCTAAATAGTTTGCTGATTCACTCGTTCCATTTTTAAACGCCAACAGATTGGCACTGATGACATCTGCTAATTATTTGATTTTCCTCGTGACTGGCATAGGACTGCCGTCTGCAGCAATCACTGTAATATGATCGGTGTGAGGCTTGCACCACCCAGTCAGTCCATGACCAATTTGCAGTAATGAGTGGCCTTGTCTAGTTCTGTTTCCCCTAGAGGAATCATTATTTATTATGTGTTGGAAACACAGCTTCCAGAAGTGCAGCAAAAACCCAGTAACACCTAACTCCAAGTGGAAATCTCACTGTGTTCCTAGTAATGGTTTATCAACTCCGACGGCCTGGGCCTACCAATAACGCAGTTAAGATTCTAACATCTCTCTGGTTCTGCTCCCAGCCCCCATTCTAGTAGGGAACAGCCTTGGGAGGATGCTGAAGACCCTGTTTTCTAGACTGTGTGTCTGTCCCCTTTTAGTCCCTGAGACTAGAGTTAAAGATTTTGAGAGGTCCCCTGAAATATGTTCTGTGGATGTTTCTAAACCATCATCATGAAACCCCAGAGCTTCACTGACCCTGATTAAGGCTGCTTCTTGAATTCAGAGTGCATTACATCATACCTGTAATAGCACTAAGAGATCTGCTGGCTTGGTTTTGTAACGCTTCAATACGATTAGAAAAGCGATGGCCTCCACACACTGTATGATGTCCCTCCTTAACTCAACGTGAAGGTCAAAGGTCAAAGCCCAAGGACAGTCACCATTCACTGGCTTGCCAAAAGAAATGTAGGAAAACGTTCCCTTGCCCCCTAGTGCCCACAGCCTGCTACTGCAAGCAGATGATTTGGCTCAGGGAACTTCCAGACAGAAGTGAAGGAATTTATAGATCTACCACTAAGGCACATGGGAAAGTCAAAACTTTGATGGGCTTGGCATACCATGTAGAAACTAAACTCCAAGTATCAGGTAAACAGTGGCAGAACATTACTAACGGCCATAAATTCTCAGCCCCTTTGAGGAGAAAAGCAGAAAACAAACTCTGACTCAGTTTTCCTGACCTGGGAGGCCCCTGGGGTACAGACGGGCCACTGTTTAATAGTCTCTCCATTGTGCTAGATTATTTCCCACCTCAGTAGGCTGACATTTGCTTCTCCCACTGTTTAGCACTAGCCCTTGCCCCACGCCCCCACTAAAGCCTCTCTCCCCCATGGACTTTAGCAGAAAGGGCTCAATTCAATCTTGTGAAACCACCTTCCCCTTCAGGGCACTCGACGCGACTAACTCAATGATTAAACTGTGGCTCACTGAACGCGCCACACACTGATGGAAGCCCCTCAAAGGGTTTTTTTTTTTTTTTTCTGTTCTCATCTCCAATTCTTACACAGAGTAGGACAAAGGTCTATCTCGTAATGAATGAATGAACTCTAAGTTGAAAACAGACCAATCTTAAATGCGGCAATCCTTCCACTAGGTTTTCAGTCAATCCAGTGTACTAGGTTTCCCGAGCTAGGCGGGTTCTGCAGTATAACTCAGACATCAGCAGAGTATGGGAAGAAGAGGTCTAAGGAAGGGCAGGGTGAATCAGGAGACACTTCTGTAAACCTCTCTAAGTCTAGAAAGAGCAGGAATTCTTTCTAAAACCCACTTACTTTCCCTACTCTACTTACAATATAATTCTACTCCAACACTCAGTTTGCACTTTGGACAGATGTTTAGATGGTAGGTCAGTCCACCACATTGCCTGACTGTGCGTGAGGGCCTCTGTCTGTGGTTCCGTTCTCTATACTCCTACACTGGGCATAAACTCTAGTTGTGCTTTTCCTTTTACAATGGAGGCAATGAGCACAAACAGATCTGAACCCATTGTCCACTGTCACACAGGGGTTAAGAGCAAACCTGGATCTGCTCCAGCGCAGCAATGCGGGGAGACGCTCAGCCTTTTGGAAGTTTTGCAAGGCTCACAGCTGACCACAGACCATTGGCTGAAATCGTAACAATGGGCAGTTTACCTTTGTAAAGGGCAGTGGGGGGGAAGAAAGATAGGGAAATCCCAGAAGGCTGCTTTGAAGGTTTTCTTCTTGCTTGGTACAAGTGGAATGTGAACTTGAGATAACTTAGAGAATACTTCCCCTAGAAATCAATCCCAATTCCAATCAACGTTGGAAACTCTGTAAGGGCCAGACAGCACAGGCTACTTATGATAGAGCTTGAAAAATGAAGGGAAACGGACAGTCAGTACTTGTGTAAGTCTCCCTAGATGGAAGATATCAGAAGGGAGGAAAGATTGAGAAACAGAAACCACATGCGAATTCCATTGGTTTAACAACACAATGATTTCTCACTGAAATCCTTTTACCAAATATTTAAGATTGATTGACAGTGTACTGAGTTCTGTAGTTATGACAGAATAAAATGAAGCCCCTGGTCTTTGGGACTTAACATCTCAAAAGCAATGAAAAAACAAACAATCAAACAAACAGAATTTGGAGAGACATAAAGAGGATAATCCCAAAGTCTAACAAGTATTATAGGAATGGAGTAGCTAGAGTAGCTGGAGTAGCTGAAGTAGCTGGACAGAGTGAGTAAAGTAGTTGTTTTATGTCTGTGCTGTCTCATGCAGTAGTGACGAGCCACATGTGACCTCGCACATTTAGAATATTGTTAGTGGAGCTGGAGAGGTGGCTCAATGGTTAAGAACACTTGTTTTCGCAGAGGATCCAGGTTCAGCTTCCAGGACCCACATGGCAGCTCACACCAGTGTACAGCTGCAGTTTCAGGGATCTGACACTCTCTTCAGTCCTCTGCAGGTACCAGGTGCATACATGATAGACAAAATACATGCAGGCGAAACATTTACACACATTAATAAAACCTAAAAGATCCCCATCACTGGCCCAAATGGAGGTGTGCTTTAAGAGATGGTTAGACTTCCTATGACAAACAAATGAATTTGAAGTATCTCCTTAATAATTTAACAGGGCAGGGGGAATGGCTCAGTGGAGAAGAACGTCTACTATGCAAGCACAAAGACCTAAATTTGAATCCAGTGCATCTGAATAGGCGCTTAGCATAGCTGTGCCTACAACCCCAGCATCAGGGAGGAGAGACGGGCAGGTCCTTAGAACTCACTGCTAGCGTATGCAGCTTCAGATTCAGTGAGACACACTGGCTCAAAAAGTAAGAAAGATGTACAAAAGGACGTGTGGTGTCCTCCTCTAGCATCCACATGAATGCAACCGGGCACACACGTGCATCCACATGTGTGCACTTATCATGAACACAATTTCGTACTCAATTCTCAAAAGAATACTATTTTTGATATATTGGACTAAACCGAAATATTACTGAATTATCTTTAACAATGTAACTGTTGCTACATAACGCTCACGTGTGCGTCCTGTTCTATGCATTAGATGACAGCACTGCCAGGGAACGCTCCATGGGGAGGTGAGAACACACTGGAAGAGAATGTCCATGTGAGGGTCCAGGGGACCTTCACAGACAGAACCTGAGGAGGAAATGGCTTGAGGAGAGGTGAGGAGAGAGAGCATGCCTGGACAGATGGAGCAAGCGGCAGCAGAAGTGAGAGGGGCCCTGGGGTAAGGGCTCTCTGCTCATGCAGAGCTTTAGCTTTTATGTAACGACCACAAACTTGTAGCTTCTGTGCAGTTACGCAAAATTCAGTATTCAGCATGGATGCTCTTATAAAACAGTGCAGCAGAACGCACCTAGAATACCTCCATGCCAATTAAGCTTTAAACTGGAACATGCATTATTTAAGCCCACCCCCAAGGTCAAACATCCCCCATCTTGGTCACACTTCTTAAGCCTCTCCAAACTGCATAACCAACACCGGTGGCTCAAAGGAGAGGTCCCTCATGATCTCGGGTATTTGAACTCTGGATCCCCAATCGGTGCTGAGTGTTTGGGGAGGCTTAGGAGGTGTGGTCAAGGAGAAGGAAGTTCATCACTGGGGGCAGAGGGTTTTGAGCTTTAAGAGCCTCTCACCATCTCCAGTTTGCTCTCTCTGCATCTTGTGGTTCAAGATGTGAGCTCCTGGCTGCTGCTCCGGCCATGGCTGCCTGCTGCCAAGTTTCTCCATCCTAATAGTGATGTCTCTGGAGCTGTAACCCCGTATCCAACCCTTCTTTCTTTAAGTGGCCGTGGTCAAGGTGTTTTATCACAGTGACAGGAAAGTAACTGATACTCAAGGGGAGAGCAAGTCTACCTGTAATGAGTATGATCGAGGAGGTAAAATATTCCAACTGGCCCTTCTTCACTCGCGAGTGTATCGACTATAAATAAAATCTTCTCTTGGGCTACTTCCAGCAGAAGCAGCTGGATATGGGTTTTCTTCCTTCTCAATGGAGTACTAAGATTGTATCAAGTCACATGCAGATCCTGGCTCTAACTTTTCTATAGGCAGAGGCTTATGGGGGCGAGTGTGGATGCAGGGTATGAAAGTACACAGAGGTTATGGTAAGGGAGAGGAGACCAACAGAACTCATGGGACATGCATGTGGAAGGAATAATCCCAGGGACATGAGGATGCAAGCACAGACAGAAGGAGATGGTGGGAGGGAGGGAGGAACAGAGAGAATTGACTTAAAGTTATGTACAAAACTTCAATTTTAAATATTGCGAGGGAGACTTTGTTTATGTGTTTAAAATTATCTAGGGACACTGTCAAGATCGTGCTTAGTTAACCTAATTTCAACTCAGTCACTGAGACATGAACATCACAACCTTGTTGTATCTGAATCATTGAAAACCAGCGCGTGGCTGAGAGGGCTGGGTTGCAGGGCTCAAGTGGAGTTAGGTGTGAACCAGGTATGGCCTTTTTCTTTAAGGTTCCTTAATATCTGACGCCACAGAGGGAGGGGCTTCACCTTACTCTGATGTTTCCGATGCTGAGCTCACCACCAGGGCACAGACATGCCTAGAACTCAGATTTAGCCTCGCTGAGAATCTAACGAGTGAAAGCTTCCCGATGGTGATGTGTTAAATGTGTCCCAAACACATCGGTATCTTGCCTTCTTAAAGCACAAGTCTCCACTTCTAGAAGCTGTGTCATATATACACTACAGGCATCAGGAGGAGGGAATGAGGACTTGCAGCAAGCTTAGATCCCTCAGTTCTTTCCAAGGAATCAGCAGATCCAAGCTCACAGGTTTCTTTCAGAAGCTGTGTCATATATACACTACAGGCATCAGGAGGAGTGAATGAGGACTTCCAGCAAGCTTAGATCCCTTGGTTCCTTCCAAGGAATCAGGAGACAACATAGAATCTACCTTCCCCGGGTACTTTGGCGGGATGAAGGGAAACCGCGCAACTGAATGCTGGGACAACTCAGTTTCTAAAGAAACCAGAAGAGAGTAAGTGGTGACAGATGACACATACCCTGGGGACCAGAGCCCTCCCTGAAAGCACTGTGCATGCACATAACTCAAGCAGGACATCTCTCCTCAGCAGACAACTAAGGTACAGAGTTCAACTTCTGATCTCACTGGCTTCAACAGGAAAGTTATTACTACTAGTAACTATTTGTGACTCATGAGATGTCAAACAAAGCATGCATTTTCCAAACTCTAAATCTCTCTCTCTTCCACTGTGAAATCTCTGGTATTAAATGGGCTTGAAAGATTCAACTTAAAGGTTACTAAAAGTCCTATCCTTATGAGGTATTTATTTAATGTGAATTTTCACATGGTAAGCACATTGAAAAGCATCGTCTCTAGTTTCCGACGTTTGTCAAGTATTTAAAGCATTACTGCGATGTGAAATCTGATATAAGTGAAGTGACCACCAAAGTATTTTCCAGTCATGCAACGGAAAGTTCACCATATGACCTTTCTTGTGTTGAGTGAGGTGGGATGTATTGATGGAAGTTTTCATCTACTGCACAGAAGGCTTTTCTCTGCTGTGAGTTTCCTTGTGTTATAAAAATGAGTTGATTCCCCAAATGTATCACTTACACACATTTCTATGGTGTGGATTCTTCTCGTATTTAACAATGGGTGTTTTAGAGATTGAACTTTTACTAGAACTTTTGCATACTTGAGACCTTAACCCTACTGTGAAGTTAGAGGAGCCTGGCAGGTTATGTATTTGCAATAGAAAGTTTTCCTATATCCATCATATTTAGAAGACGGTGATCCTATGTGAAATCTCAGGTTTATTTAGCCTGGAGGTGTGCTAAATAATACACACACACACACACACACACACACACACTCACTCACTCACTCACTAATACACACACACACACACACACACACACACACACACATACAGACAGACTTTTCTTTGCTGTGAAACTGCTCATGCTGAACAAATTCATTTTTTGTGACTGGAAATTATTCCACATCTGTCCACTGTATTGGCAAGTACAGGGCTGGCTGAGCCCTTCTGGAACTTTTCTGATACGTGGGACTACAGCTCTCCACAGATGAAGCCCAACCTTTTCCCCTTTAAAAGATTATCTTATGACTCTACTGCAAACTTAACAAAAGTCTCCTAAATATTAGACATTTCACATGGCTACTATGCAGTGGGTTCTATAGGCTGGATAACCGGTTACATTTTTTATTTTATGTCTAACACTCTTACGGAGGTAAGCTTCAGGGGTGTGAGGGTTTGTTGAAGATGTCCCGCGCACATCCTCCATCCTCCACACCAACCACGGGAGCAAGTTTAGACTACCGCCACCATCATGCCCTTGACCAAAGCTTTGGTTAACCGGGAGTCTCTGTTGGCATCTATCACTGGGGTACCTGGGAAGGGTTTGGAAATCGGAAGTCCCAGGGACAGCACAAGCAAGAAGTTCTCCAGCATCACGTTGTGGTACAGGAGCTTCTGAGTGTCATCGAGGAGACCCCACTCCTCCGCAGTGAAACGCAGGCACACATCCTCCAGGCTCACACAGCCCTCGCCTAGGCTCCCAGGGGCCTCCGCCATGGGGTCAGCGCATCCGTGGGGCCCTAGCTGCTCAATGGGTTCTCAACCTCAGTCGCTCTGTGGAAGACAAGACACTGGGTATCCACGACATTACATCTCAGGGCGACACACTGATCACCACCGAGGGAAGCGGAGGACCCACCTGGGAGGTCACCTCCGTCGGGTCACACGGGTCACACGACGCTGCAGAAGCCACCCCACCGACAGACCTCCGCCCCCACTTCCAGAACGCAGCCAAAACCCTCGCTTTAACGGACATTCTGTGGTGACGTCACCGAAAGTCCCGCCCATCCCCTGCCGCGTGTTGCAAACCCCGGAGTAGCAGACATCTTTGCACGAGGCTTCAGGGAAAGCCGACTGCAGACATTACAAAGCCCAGAGAGCTCTCAGCTTCAGGTCCAGTCACGTCCATTCTAATTGCTGGTTATCTGAGACGGTTGATACGTACAATCATACTTATTTTGCAAGCAGTATTTCATACATTGCGATATCAGAAACGATCCACTTTTTAGAGAACGCTGATTGCCTTGGCTAGACCCTTGGCTAGGATATTGTTCATTAATATGGAGAATATGAAGTGTTTTCTGTTTTTATTTCGTACTCTCATTGATTCTATAAGTTAGTGGGACTAAGTGTGATATTTCAATATGTACCCTGGCATTTTAAAACCCCTACATTATTCTACCTACTATAGGTATCTGTTACGCTTACGGAAATTACACTTGGGAAAATTTATTACTTCTAAACAAGGTCTTATTCAGTAGCACAAACTAACCGCCAGCTCATTGCAATCCCCCTGGCTCCGCCTCCTAGGTGCAGATTAATGGTGTCAGCCAATCACACCAGCCTGGGAAGGATTTTTAAAATAACTAGTTACCTGATCCTGTTAAGCAGTATGTCGATACCAATTCGTTTGATCTAATGTTTCTCATTTTAGGCGTCATTTTCATTGAATGACTAGAATTCAGGGGTCTCATTGGCGGTTTCATCCATGTATATGTTGTGATATATTTTAAACATATCCTTGAATCACTCTCTTTTGTCCCTGTCGTAGTGTTCTATTGCTGTGAAGAGAACCCTTGACCACAGAAACTCTTACAAAAGAAAGCGTTTCATTAGAGCTGGCTTACAGTTTCAGAGGGTTGGACCACCGTTTTCATGGCAAACCTGGCGCTGGCGCTGGAGAAGTAGCTGAGAGCTCTGCATCCTGATTGGTGGGCAGCAGGAAGAGCGAGACTATTAGACTGGCTTCATTTTTTTAAACCTCAAAGCCAAGCCCTAGTGACACACAACAAGGGCCAACAAGGCCCCACCCACTTCAACAAGGCCCGCCTACTAATCCCTGCCAAGTACCACAATCCCCTGATGACCAAGCATTCAAGTATACAAGCCTGTGGGGACGATTCCTAACCAAACACCCTGTTCCCTACAACTGCTGTCCCTACGACTGTGGCTCATTTACTCTTCTCAGATAGCCTCCCTCCACTTCCATGTATTATTATTATTATTATTATTATTATTATTTTATTACTCCTAGATTCTGCAGGTGAGCGCAAATGTAGCTTTGTCTTTCTGTTTTGGCTTATATGTCTTTAGATGAGGGTTTCCAGTTTCAACCATTTTCCTACAAATGGAATAATTTTGATCTTTTTAATGGCTGAGTAAAACTCTGTTGTATGCAAACTATACCATCAGTGTATTGAGAACCAAGGCTTAAGTGAAGTCACGCGATTCAGTATGGACAAGCACTGCCAGAAACACCTCATTTTTTGTGGGGAGCAGGAGTGGCCACAAGAGCCAAGATGGTGCTCATTGCCAAGCCCCGTAATCCTTGTTTACCAAGAACCTGAGCCTGTGCATTTGTAGGATCCTGTGCTGCCCATCTGATGAGTCACTGACCTATCACAGCGTGCCCTGTCTGCATGCACGGCTTGTGTTCAGAGCGTGTTGAACACTGATTGGATCCAGGAGAGGGGGGAGGGATAAGATCAGAGGACAGATGGAAAAGTGAAACTGGATGAGCCCGGAGAATAAAGACGGAAGTTGCTTGAAATTCTCCTTGGCCTTAGTGTCTTTTTCCCCCCTGTTTCTGCCGGTCGGAGTTTGGGGTTGCAGCAATTTTTGTTACTGTTTTGTTTTGTTTTGTTTTGTTTTCCACACTCACACCTGACCCCATATGAACCCACAGTTGAAGCTATGAGATGTTCTGTTTCACTAGTTTGTGTGTTTTGTCAGCGCCATATTATCTGTTCCCTTTTTATTCCTATAGCTCTACACTATAGTGTTAAATTGTGTTACTTGGGCTATTCCCTATCCTTTGTATTTCTATTTGATTTTTAGCATATTTTTCTTTTTCTGTAAAGAATGCCATTGGATTTTAATGGGCATTACATGGATCCATAGATTGCTCCTTGTAATATAATCACTTTCACATGAGCCTTTCTATCTTGTAGGGTCTTCTTCAACTTCTTTCTTCACCATTTTGAAGCTCTGGTTGCAAAGGCCTTTCATAGCCTCATGTATTCCTAGGTATTTTAGTGTGTGTGTGTGTGTGTGTGTGAGAGAGAGAGAGAGAGAGAGAGAGAGAGAGAGAGAGAGAGAGAGAGAGAAGACTCCATAACTTGTTATGTTGGAAACAGGAAAGCTGCTGATTTTTATATGTTGATTTCATGTCCTGTTGTTTCCTGGAAGTATTTATTAGAACTAAGAGTCTTTGGGTAGTGTGTTTAGGGTCTTTTAAGCATAATGTTCATCACTTACAAATAGGGATAGCATTAGCTTTTTTCTCCTTTCTAGATCATCTTTGCTTGTTTCTCCTGCCTTATGGCTCTGGCTACGTTTTCAAGCACTGTTGTGGGTGAGAGTAGAGAGGCAGGTATTCTGTATTATTCCTAATGTTTGAGGAAATGTTTTGGGGTTTATTCCCCCAGAGGTTGTATTATGAAAGGATTATTTAATGTTGTCAAATGCTTTTCCTGCATCTATTCAGATGATTATATGATTTTTCCCCTTGATTATATACACGCACATACTCTCTTTATTACAGCCACTTAGTTGTATGTCTGGAAATCCTCGTGTCCCTGGAATGAAACAACTAGGTAATGTCATATGAAGTTTTTCATGTGTGCTATTGAATTTGGCTTGTAAATATTTTATTGAAGGCTTTTCTCTATATATTCATTTAAGAATATGGACTGTAGGTTTTGTTGTTGTTGTTGTTGTTGTTGTTAATGCTCTGCTGTACCTTTCTTTGGTTTGGGTTAGTGCTAGGCTGGTTGAGTGAGTTTGTAAGTGTCCCTTCCATTGATGTTTTATGGAATAGTTTGCACAGTCTGAATGTCCTTCTGTGAAGTTAAAGGTGAATTCATCACCTGATTATGGGCCTTCTGTACTGAGAGATCATTATTACTTCAATGTCATTGCTCATTAAGGAATTGTTTAGGTTTTCTATAACCTCTTTGTTCAATTTTGAAAAGTCTCATGTGCTTCAATTTTTTTTTCAAATTTATTGGTATATATGCTTTAAAGACTTCTTTGTTTAACATGGGTGGAAAGAATTCCTTAATGATCTCTGGATCCTAGAGGTGCCTGTCATAACACCTCCTTTGTCTGTAATGTGCATCTTCACCCTCTCACTTGGTTATTATGGCTAAGAGTCTTCTTAATAAGCAGCCCTTTCTCGAGAGCAAATTGCATAGTACTTACGACATATAAAGAACTTCTGCAACTAAACACGTCAAATACAATAAAATTCTATTTTAATTAATTTAGCTAATGTAATAGAATAAAATTCAATTAGAGACAACTGCTATACCATAGATAACCACAGGGAAAAAGTGGTTAAAAAAAAAAGAATATAGAATGAGCTATGAATTTAATTAGTTGGGTTTAAAGAAATAGTACTAAGAGTATGTGGCTGAGGGAGGGGAATAAGAAACAAAGTTAAGAGAAACAAAAAGGATGTAAGGGAAAGAAAAAGAGCAAGATTTAAAATATCTGATTATCAAAGAAGAAAAATGTATTAATACAGTCAGGCAAAAGTACAAAGGAATAAAAAATTAAAACAAAATGAGAAATGGTAAAAACCAATACTAAAGATAGAGTAAAAAAGCAGGGTTTGTTTGTTTGTTTGTTTGTTTGTTTGTTTCCATAGCTGCTCCTCTCTGAATCTTCCGGTGTTAGAACCTACCTAGTTAGAACGTAGTAGGACTGTACTGTATAGCACTAGGGTAGTCAGCTGTAGCTCTGAAGGGAGTTCCTGGGTCTAAGAAGGGAGAAAAATGAGCATTAAACTTCCTAATGGAGAGGGGAAATCAAGGGAACCCAATATTTTGCTTTCTGTTTTCAGTAGTCTATCTCCCATTTAGCAGCAAGCCTATATAATCATCTGTAAGAGAGGGGGCTTGAGAGATCTAAGCAATCCCTAGTCTTGGGCGTATAGCTTTCAGTCCCACATAGCAATAGACTGTGTGTAGCAGTGACCTGACGCTGAAGGCCAAGCAATCAGACAGCTACAACCTTAGAGGTCTCAGTCTCTGCAGGAAGCCACAAAGGACAGGCCTCACTTCTGACAATAGAGCTATAGACAACCACCACTTGTCCCAAAGCTCGAGCTCTTGGTTACTAAACTTTCTTGGGGCATCTATGAAGGTCTGACCCTTCCCAAGTACAGTAGCCAATCAGACCATTGTATCTGTGGCAGGGAGATACTCTGAATTGTTTTCAGGACCCCAGACAGCTCAGCTGCAAGCGATAATCCCTGTCTGAAGATGGTGTTTGACTGTAGAATTCTGAGATACAACAAGCAACACAACAAGTTGTTTTCCTTCTCCTTCTCCTTCTCCTTCTTTACTTGGTACTCAGGAAGAGTCATTGTGGGACCTAATGCTTCCCCTAGGCTTAAGTCTTGTGAGAATTCTCTCTCTCTCTCTCTCTCTCTCTCTCTCTCTCTCTCTCTCTCTCTCTCTCTCTCTGTGTCTGTGTGTGTGTGTGTGTGTGTGTGTGTGTGTGTGGTCAGTAGCTGGAATTCCACTCCATCCCATTCCATTCTCACAAGGCCCGCCTGGCTTAACTTACGGTTTGATTGACAGCTTCTCCAGCCCTGACATGAGGGTGGCCACTCTGGACTGCAGTCCTTTTTTGGCCTCCCCTTTCTGTTTCTCCCTGGTTTGAGCTGTCCTGAACCTTTTGATCTCTTCTGCCAGTGGGGTAATGTGCTGATGCCACAGCAAGTTTGTAGCCACATGTCACAAAATGGCATGGATACCCAGGCATAACACAGATGAACCAAAACAGAAAAGGATCTCTCTCTGTCTTTGAGTCCTCATATTACCCACTCTTCACTGATTATGGTCTTTCTGCTCTTGTCCTTACTTACTGGGATTAGAAAATGGAAATTCTGCCATCTTACCTCAGAAGTCTTCATTTATTTTTAATCACTATTCATATGTCTCTCCCCAAAATTGGCCCATTATCATCACTGGCATCAACCCACACTGGCAAACATAACCATCAGCAAATCAGTCCAATAGTTAACAAAGAATAAACATCCCAAAACAGTATTCTGAGGTATAAGCATGTATCTCATGTTATGTTGCTAGAGACAATTTATTTTTAAAGAATTTATAATAATTGTCAAAGTTGTAATATTCAGACACTAAGATGGATTCAGTTTTATGAAAAAATAAGTTAACACTTACATAGAACCTTCTGATGAAGAACAATGACGACTGTAGGTGGACTGAAAATTTCTTCCAATTACAATTTAGACCTCGACAGCATTTCTCTTACATTTGGGCTCTTACCAGCTCACAGATTAGAACACTTAAATTCTGAAGGCTAAATACAAAAGATTAATGATGCTTTTTATTGCCTTTATCTCATTAAAAACCCTATAAAAATTAAAAATTTTTACTTGAAGGTACCTTTTAAGAGTGAGTTTTCATATGCTAGGCTTCATTTAATAGCTGAGATTTGTTTTAATTAAAAAATTCTTCTAAAAATGTTTTAAGGGAATGCTGGGAAGAGAGATTTCGCAGAAATTTCACTCCCATCCCAGTGGACTGGAAGAGGGTTTCTTCATGATTTTGGAAGCATGGTAGAGGCTTATTTGATAGAGACAGACATTGTGGGAAGGAGCGAATTAGCATGGGAGAGGTGGCTTATCATGGTACAGTCTTGGGCATGAAACAAGACAGAGAATTCTAGAAAAGAAACAAGAGTAGAACTTACCCACTTTAAAAAAAAAAAACTGGATAGGATTAGCAGTTATTAGCAGTTACTAGAAGTATTAGAGAATTTCAATGGGTGAATGGAAAGGAGAAAAAATATAAAGTTATTTCCTAAATGATACAAATTTATAAGGGTTTGCTTGTTTCCTTTGTTTTGTCAAGCTGTATGCTTACTTCACATTGGAAACTTTCTTGGGATGTGTCTGTTACTAATCAATGTAACAATGAGATCTTAACCAGCATATGTTGGAGCACCATGATTACCAACAGATGGCACTCACTCTAGAATAATCAGGACTAGAGTCAGCTGCTCTGGAGAAAGACCTACATAACAACATCTAAAAACTTTTTCGTAGGTAGCATTAATTTTCTTCACAAAGGAATTGCTATTTTTTGTTTGAGAAGTAACTATTTGGTAGATAAGAGTAGAACGGAGGAGGATGGAGGAGAATGGAGGCTCCTACCATTCACTGCAGGGACTGTGGAATCGGCAAATAACCAGTGCAGTACCATCTATCTTGGGACCTTCCTACTTAATGATCCCACACTCAACACTGTTTATAAACAAACCTTATTTTACCTGCCTTTGATGAGGAGCAGGATAATCGCATAGGTTATGTAGAACCAAAAGAAATGCACAGAGGTGTTTTTTTTTTTTTTTCAACACCTATACTGCAATTTATAGGGAGGTCACAATTCCTTCTTATTTACTGTCTCCTCATGATTCTTTCCCACTATGTGACCCAGAATGAGATGGAAACTATTGCTGATCTACAAAGCAGAATCTAATAGAAAGGAGCAGGAATCAATAAAGGTCACACATTTTGAACAGCAATTATATAGAGAAATATAAAGTAAATATTGAAGATGGTTGACATGGATACAGTAAAATATGTCCAACAATCCTAATACTAACAGTTACTGTCATAATTTTATGAGGCATCTATTATATAATGAAGTCTGTTAACAGGTATTAAAATGATGGCTAGTGCCCATAAACAGCTTTTACATTCTTAAAATGTGCTTAATGCTGAATTTCAGAGGATAGAAAGGATTATAGGGAGACAGAAAAGAGGAAGACAGAAAACTTGATTGATTATGACTTTCTTATAAAGTGTAGCATAAAAGTCATCTCTACCCAAGGTAATTAGAGAAATTATGAGACAGAAAATAATTCAATATTTCTTAGCAAATATGTTCATAATGATTCACATTCTTTCAACTCAATTTCTCTTCTTCCTAATTAATGTTGTCCGAATCTTTTTAGATTTGGACTACATACATTTAGATCTGGATTAGTTAGATCACTTTGGTGTAGAGATGAGACATTTTGTTTCTACGTTAGTGTCACTAATCAGAAATGCTCTCTTAGGTAATGACATGGCAGAAGAACACATCAGCTCCCTGCAGACTCTACCCTCAAGCGTCTTCCAACCTCCTCTCTTAGTCTCCTCATCTCGGCAGCATCAGCCTTCTCCTCACTTCCTGAACTAGTCCTTCTGCCTCGATTCCCTGCTTAATATTCTCCAGAAAATGGTTTCTTAAGCATGTTCTGAGCACCAGCCAGCACAAGGGTTTTCTGAAAGCCCTCCTGGCCATGTGAAATCTTGTCTTTCTCAAGTATGTCATCTGTCCTGCTTCCACTCAGACCCCTCCAACCTCCTTCTGCCTAGTGTTTACATGTCTGTCTCCTCCAGTAAGTAGAAAGATCTTGAATGTTGCATCCGTGGCTGACTCATTTTGGTAGTTTATAGCTGATGTTTCTTGACTTAAAACCACAGAAGACTAGAGCCAGGAAATCAATGCTCTCTTCCCAGCTAATACACCTCTTGGTTCGGAGCTCTGTGTAGCGGAAGTCGTGATGGCACACAGTTCATAAGGGTGTGCTGTAAGGGCCTCAGCCTCTCTCTTTATGTTCAACAGCATTTTAAAATACTAGAAACCTCCTCGGTCTCACTTTCTCTGAATACCATGGACACATAGGAAAATTCAAACACATCTTAGCTTTTACAATTCTTCCAGTAAGAAGATCAAAAGTTAATTTCGGAGCTTAAAGAGATTTCTTTAAACGCTGTGTGTTGTAATTTATAAGAAGATCATAATCCCTTCTGATTTACTAGCTCCCTATAATTCTTTCTGTTCTTTGAAATTCAGGATTAGGCACATTTTAAGAACATAAAAGCTGTTTAAGGGTGTCAAAAGCAATCATTGATAAAACCTCCTTATGCTCTTGATCCAAACCAAATCCTAATTAATGAAGGCGCTTCAGTGCCTGAACAAAGATATTTTATTCTACCTGGCTATATTAAACTGTATTCCATTTTGGATTTAATGCAAAACTGAGAGGTGAAGTCACTTCACTCCAGAAATATCTTCCAGCAGGAAAATGCCTGGCCCTTTGCCTTTTTCTTTAATCACAAGGGCTATTTATGTAAAACCTTTCATTTGGAAAGATGGAGGCACATAAAATGAATAGACTACATGAAAGTGCTTGAGGGTGTGTGAGAGTGTGTGTGTGTGTGTGTGTGTGTGTGTATTTTCAGATAGACAAAGAGGCTAAATTCTCATAGTGTATCTACGAAGAGTCACAAAGAGAAAGAAGCTGCTGAAGATAAACCTGAGTTTTGTTGTATCAGCACTCACATGATCTACCATATTCAGTAGAAGACCTCTGCCTTGGCTAGTCAGAGGCATATGAACCCACAAACATATGCTTGCTCTGAGGGTAGGGGAGCTGTGCGTAGCAGTTGTTTGGATGGAGAAGCGAGCAGATGCTAATACGTATAGAAGAAAACCCTGCCAATTTCCTGTCTGTGAAAGAATTTCTATGGTATGCTCTTGCATGCAAGTAAATAAACTTTATAGACTGATCCCGGGTCACCCACGCATACTGACACTCCTTGGGCTGCTGCTCTCCCAGGGACATGAGTCAGGGCAATACAACCTCAAAGTCAAGATTTGGGATTGATATGTTTATGTTGCTGCTCCCAGTGCCCATTCAACAATCACAATGACTCTGCTGTATGGATATTGTTGGAAAAGGCCTAGGGAAAGAGGCTATTGCTCCAAAAGAACTGGTGTCTGAAACAGAGTAAGGAGTGTCTAGTTCATTTAACAACAACAACAACAACAACAACAACAACAACGAAGTCCTACTGAATTCAGTTTATTGTGTGTACAATGAAGTACATGTGTTGTTTGCCAAGAACAAATGTAGTAAGTGGATATTATATGTATATCAACAAAGTTATTACAACTCTGAATCATTCCACCACACTTTAATGCATTAAAAGGGAAATTAAAGCAAATGTTTGATCAGCGTGTTTTAAAGATGGAAAGGCCCAGAGTGGGAAACTTCCAGGCTAGATTTCATTCTTGGCAGAATTTCATCTGGCTATTGGCTGCTTTTCTAAAATTAAGTGTTCCTTGCTTCCATCCTCAATTATTTGGATGAATCACATTCTAGAGAAAACAAGTGTGTCATCTCAGTGTCTGTCTTCCAGGTGCTGTGGGACATGTCACCCACAACAGCAAGCTCATCTTTACTTTCATAGGAGGCACGCACTAAAGCCAATGTAAGTCCAAGTTCTGGTTTTCTCCTCAGCATCGTATATGTTATGCATGGGACAAGCAGGCTAAGCTTTCTGAGCCTCCATTTCCTCACCCACAAATAAAGAGAATAACAGTACTTATTGGCAATGCCAAATAAGAAGCGATGTGTCATCCGTTCCACCATCTGTAGACACTACAAAAGCAACAGCTATTATACAGGGAAAAAAATTGCACCATTATTTACACAATGAATATATGAAATACCCTTTAGAGTATTAGAAATTCCTTGAGAGTGGGTTCTGTTGTACATCATGTATATCCCTTTTGGGGGCTGGCAAAATGTGTACCTAGTAGGAACAAAGTAGGTGTTTGTTCATTTGACTCAAGCTTAGATTTTTCTCGAGAATAAAGCTCTACTAGCTTTTCCACACTTCTCTTCCCTTGCTTTGTTTAGTAATTTTATGGTCACCCCCCTTGGATTAGTTTCTCAGTTAATGGCAGACAGATGAAGAAGTAGACATTGCATATCAAGGGAGAAAACTTAGTGGCACAGGCTTGTAGTGCCTACTTGGGAAGCTGGGGTAAGGGGAATCTCAAGTTCAAGGCTTGCCTGGGCTGCAGTATGAATTCAAAGCTACCTTGAGCAACTTATCAAGACTCTAAAAAAGTAAAATAAAGGGTGGGAGATATAGGTCAATGGTATGGAGTTTGCCTAGCATGTCCAAGAGTGTAGGTTCAACACAGTACCACAGAACAGATGGAAACAAATAAAAAGGGAAAAATTAAAAGCATGGCTGTTTCAGGAAGTCTGTCTTGGTTTTCTGGTGCAGTGTGGGGAGGCAGCCATGGTTCTGTGGTGCAGTGTGGGAAGGCAGCTATGGTCCTCTCTCTGGATAAGTTGGGAAAATAAATCACGAGTTCTCATATCCATTTTCACTATTAGGGAACAAAAATCATTTGAGTAGCCGTGCACACTGGATAGGGTTACAGGAATTGGTCCTGAAGGATGCTGCCCTAGGTCACATCTCACAAGAAGCTGTCTCACAAGGTTAACATTAAGGTCATAAATGTGTACCCTAGAAGAAAGTTGTAAATGAGTGAAACAGAAAGACAGCAACAGTAGAGATAAAGGGTGAAGGCCAGAAGTGCTTGTGCAAATTTCCAAGCTCAGAGGGTTTTTCAAGAACAAGAGGTGATTGGGCAGAGGACCCAGAACACACAGAGGAGAACCTATGGGACCACTTCTCCTTATTTCCTCTCTGTCCATGAGAGAGGGTGTCTTAGTCAGGGTTTCTATTCCTGCACAAACATCATGACCAAGAAACAAGTTGGGGAGGAAAGGTTTTTATTCAGCTTACATTTCCACATTGCCATTCATCGCTGAAAGAAGTCAGGACTGGAACTCAAGCAGGTCAGAAAGCAGGAGCTGATGCAGAGGCCATGGAGGGATGTTACTTAATGGCTTGCTTCCCCTGGCTTGCTCAGCCTGCTTTCTTATAGAATCCAAGACTACCAGCCCAGAGATGGTCCCACCCACAAGGGGCCTCTCCCCCTTGATCACTAATTGAGGAAATGCCCCACAGCTGGGTCTCATGGGGGGCATTTCCCCAACTGAAGCTCCTTTCTCTGTGATAACTCCAGCTGTGTCAAGTTGACACAAAGCTAGCCAGTACAGAGGGCACCTTTAAACTGTGAACTATGGAGCTTTTGAGTTCCGAATGATAGAAGAACAGTGAGCACAATTGCATCTGCCCTGTTTATCTGAGGTCAAGGTTTATATTCAGATAGTCCCAAGGTTATGAAACGATCCACATGTTTATTCAAAGACCAATTTTAGTAATCTCTGCATTTATAGACACAGAAAAGATGCTGTGATCCATTCTCTTTCCTACAATCCCGGTAAGCCTTAGTCATGATTTCTTTATGCCATTCTCTCAAACCTCTCCTGCTTATCTGGGATTCTGCACAAGTTCAGAATTCTTTTAAACGTTCTTTTCTCCTTTCCATTCTTTTTTCTTTTATTACTGAAACTGGCTCATTCAAATGAACATTTTTTCCCTTCTTCATAAACAAAGGAGTAAGGTATTTGAAACAAGCTTGAGAAAGCAGAATACCAGCAGCTGGAGGTGAGCAGCTGGAGGTGAGCAGCTGGAGGTGAG
>NC_034610.1:45104984-45105503 GCF_900095145.1 Mus pahari | reverse complement strand
GAAAGAAATAAAGAAAAATAACCATTCTCTGTAAAGGCCTAAAATACATTCTGGTGACCTGTTGTGTGACAGAACTTTTGCTGTGGAGGCACAGTGCACACGACCATTCATCCCAGGTAAGGAGCCCTGACCTAAGGACAGAGACCACCAAATTCCAACATGGTGAACTAGTGAGTTTTATTGGGGTTACTTACAGGAATATGGCTGAGGGGTCACTTACACAAGCAGAAGTGACCCAAAGACAGCTGTGTTACCAAAGCCCATCAATCTAGCATGGGTGACAGTTCGCAAAAGCTGGGAACCCGGAAGATACTGCACAGCCTACAGGCAGCTCAACAGGTTGGAGAATGTCCTTTCCAAGTGACTCTGCTCTAAACCTTTCCCAGGTAGCTCCACAAGTTTCTGCTTCTTCAAGACAGCTTTCCTGGTCTAAAAATGGTTGCAGCTTGGCTTGTGTGAAAATGAGTCAGGCGTGGTGGCGCATGCCTTTAGTCCCAGCACTCGGGAGGCAGAGGCAGG
>NC_034610.1:45093620-45104929 GCF_900095145.1 Mus pahari | reverse complement strand
GTTCAAGGCCAGCCTGGTCTACAGAGTGAGTTCCAGGACAGCCAGGGCTACACAGAGAAACCCTGTCTCGAAAAACAAACAAACAAACAAACAAAAAAAAAAACAAAAAAAAAAAAAAAAAAAAAAAAAAAAAAAAAAACAAAAAAACAAACAAAAAAAAAAGAAAATGAGTCTTAGCAACTTGCGTTTTGTTTATTTTGAGATGGAGGTGGTCTTGTGAATGTAATCGGTTTCAGAGACTTCCTGAAGCTATTTTGAGTTGTTTACCTTCCTGTTTAAGGACTGTAGAATGAACTGTTTTAGTTTTGAGGGAAACTGTGACAGAGGGCAACCCCTATTATATTCTTACCTGCAGCTCTAGGAGGGTCTAATTGGTGCCATGCTCCAAGCGGATGAAGTATTTTTCTTCGAGTTGTACAATCTTTTCATCTATGCCATGTGAAGAAAAATGAACTAGAACTGTGGTGAGGGTTTTCAATTCATATCACATATTTGGCAGATTGGTCTGGACATTTACACCAAATAACAGTAACAGCAAACAGCATCTCAGAAACTAGGGGACGCCGTTGCCCCTTTTCTTTTTGAAGGTTTTGCTGGTAACAGATGAGAACAGAGATCCTCTAAGGACTTATCCCTTACGTATACCTCAAAGCAAGGCATGACAAGGAGAAAACAAAAATATGAGTCTGTGTTTTCTGGGGGGAATAGAAGGGGAGCTGTTTGTCTATTAGATTTCTATGAGCCTGTGTGCAATTAGGAATAATTCATAGTTTTAGTTTTAAAAGTTCTATTAAGACAATATTCAAAACAAAAGTCTACGTTTTAGTAACAACAAACTGGAGGGGACTCTATGAAATTCCCTGAGAGCTACAGGAACCCTCTCAATGGGCAGTGTCACCAATGGCGTCAGTATCTCACAGGAAGCCTTCTCTTGAAATACAGCCACCGAGGGGATCAAGCTTCCAACACTTGACCCTTGGGAGGAAACCAAACTCAAACCATAGGATGTCGTTACTCTGTACATATCAGCCAGCTTGCTCCCTGAAGCGTAAGAAGACGGGGCACAAAAAGAAGAGAAAAAGAAAACAACAACAACAACAACAACAACAAAAAAAAAAAAAAAAAAAAAAAAAAAAGAGAAGACGGGGCACCATCCCTCCATGCAACCCAGGGTTTTTGTTGCTGTTGTTTTAAAATGGAGATAGGGAAGAATTTTGCAGATCAAGAGTCTCCCCTCTTCTTCAGTATTTCTTTCATTCTTCCCAATTCTTTGCCCACATCCCAAGTCATGAGCTCATGCACAAAGGTTGACTGGAAGACCAGAGCCCCTCACAGAGGAAGGTGAGAGATGGAGGTTGCTTGTATTATAAGTTGATGACTCACTACTAGTCATTTTCAGAGTGCTGTCTTCCTCTCGAAGTTACCCCTGGCAGCACCGCGTCTCTGGTCTTTCTTCCACAGGCTCCTGTTAAGGGTCCAGCTTTCCTTGTTGATAGGCTTTTAGGTTTGAAAGCCTCTCATCTCTGAAGGAACTGAGGCCCGTTCCTGTTCTGTTTGAATTTAGGTATCTGTTATGTGTCCTTGCTTTCTCGACTAATATATCTATATTTTGTGCAAATGTAGTTCTCTCTCTGTGCACATAACATGTCTTCAGCTTGTTTGCATGATCTGTAGAATGCCCACCATCAAAAGTTTACTAAGACTTGCTTGGTAGCTAAGAGTTTGTATGTGCTTAAAAAGAATTTCTGTCCTCCAGTGCTCGAGTACTCTGTTACATAAGTGTTCATTACTTCAAGTGTGTGAATTTCATTACTCAGATATTGCATATATTTGATTCATTGTTTAATAAGTCAGTAGCTACTATCAAGGCTTTGCACTGTGATAATAAATGTGACTTGTCTATATTACAGTTTCATCAGCTTTTGCTTCTTACACTTTGACATTACTAAAATTATAATTTATTTCTGGTCATTTGCTTTAGTTGCCAACAGAAGCCATCCAGTTTATAAACCATTGATGCAATGGGATTCAGTCCACTCTTTCCTGTGTGGTCTGATTTAATGAAAACATCCTAAATATCTCATTTTTACTCATCTGGTGGCATCTCCTCTTTCTCCTCCTACCCCTTCCTTTGAAACAGTGAGGTAATACGAGAGATGAGAATATTTTTCTCTTTTGACAGGTAGGGCTTGATTCTTCTTGACCACAAGGAAATCAAACCAAACTGAACTGGTTGCTAAAACCTCAAGTTCTAAGCTTGAAAGCTATCAAGTTTTACTATAAAATAAAACCTAGGTTTCACGGTGGTCTTTGTGCTGCTTTTGTTTTGTTTACTTTACGGCAGCAGGATAAACCAGTAGAGGACTCTTCAGTTTGAATAGATATCATCAGGGCTTGAACTACACATAGGAGTAGTTCAGGGGAGCTATGGAGCAGTTACAACATAGCCAAGGTTAAAGAACAGAACAGACGAGTCATGAGGTTGAAAAGCCCAACACGTCCTTCATCAGAAGTTTGTCAGTGGCAGCACTCAGAGCAGGGACTTGAAAGGTGGGCTTGGCGTAGCCAGGCTTAGGTTCTACCAAGGACAGCACCCGCCACAGCATGAAAGAAGCCTGGGTTATGAAATAAAGTGAAAATGCCGGGTTACCAAAGGCACATTAGCCGACCAGGTGTGTCCTGAGATTTGCTTTTGTCCTTTCCTTTGTCCCAACATACTCTAGTTAGCCTAGGCTCTCAAAACTTCCAAAGACATTAGCCTTAACAGACTATCATTGGTAAGAAGAAAAATAATCACCCATTTTTAGGTACTTAAATTCCTAGACCAAAATGTAGTGGTAGTTGAAGACATTTTATTAATATCTTCCCAGGGCTGAGAGTAGCTCACTGCGGGCTAAGGATTCTGTTACTGAACTCCCTGCACCATCCACTGTCTCATTAATCTTCACAGCGTGTGTTACAAACCCCTGCTTTTCAGAGGAGAAGAGAGTACAGTTGGCCACGCCCAACTCCATCTTAGCCCAGCCATCTCCATCCCAATCCTCTTGCAGCAGATTCTAGGTTGGCTGAAGACCTGGAGATCTGTCGTCTCTCAGGTTTCCTTATAGCACTGTTTCCTTGTAAGGCATAGTTTCTATCAAGCAGACATCATCACATAAAATTTGGAAGACAGAAGCTGAAGAGCCCAGTCAAAGCCCTTTCCACTGCCTCTGCTCCTTACAGTAACATGTCTACAGTAATACCATTGGTGGGGTGGTATTTCTATGGTTTTGTTTTGCTCTCTGTGTTGGTGTGTGGTATACACTGTGTGTGTGTGTGTTGTGTGTCTCTGTGTGTTGTGTATATGTGTGTGTGTCTGTGTGGTGTGTGTGTCTGTGTGTGTGGTGTTTAGATGTGTGTGTAGTGTGTCTGTGGTGTGTCTGTGTGTGTGGTGTATAGATGTGTGTGTGCGTGTGCGTGTGTGTGTGTGTGTGTGTGTGTGTGTGTGTGTGTGTATGCTTTCTGCAGCAATGGTTGCAAGTGCCGTGGTCAAATTGTTTTCTACTCCATCCTAAACTTTGAAGGCCTGACCCCTAGTGATGATGAATGTGACCTTATTTGGAAATACTGTCCATGCAAGATAGTCACATCAAGTTATTAAATGGGGCATAATTCAATATAACTGATGTTCTTATGAAAATGAGAATTTAGGCACAGAGACAGAAAGACTCACATACATGTACACACACACACACACACACACACACACACACTGATTCCTGAGGCAGGTGGCTGGTGGTAGACTTCCCTCACGGCCCTCAGAAGAAGCTAGCCCTGCTGTATCTCAGGCCTTCTAGCTTCAAGAACTGGCAGCCACGCACTTCTGTTGTTAGGCGTCTTGTTTGGTGACATGTTGCCATAGCAGCCCTAGAGAAGCAGGGCAGCCCTCAGTGTGACCTTCACCCTTGCAGCAGAAGGGAAGAGAGTAGTGCCCACTAAGACAACATGCAGGATCGCATCATGGAGTGTTCTGAGGCCAGAAACCACAGCTCTGCTTTATATTTCCCAACAGTCTCATCAATTTAGAGGCAGAAGTACCAAGGTGTGGTGGGTCCTCCAAACTCCACCGTAGAACCTGTCCTTTCTTGAATGCGGTGTTATCATAGGACCTGCATCCTCACCGTGGGATTCAATGACATTCCAAACATCCGTGTTATCCTTGTCCGTGTAAGGTGGACCGCTGCTTGGTCTCCCTTCACTTTGAGCCGTACAGTATATGAATCACAAAGTGCAAATAATCCAAACAGTAACGAGGTGGTGGAGTGAGAAGAAACTAAGTCTCCTAACCACATTCTAGTTCTCTGTCGATGTCTCTGTCATAGGAAGAGCTTTGTCCTTTGCACTGTGGTGGGCCAGTTGTTCCTTCCAAGTAGGTGGGATGTGGAACATTGGATAGTTGTGAAGGGGCGTGGGGAGAGAAGGAGGAGCTTTGAGTAGAAATTGCAAGTTTTGCGGACCACATTGAACTCTTGGTAGTCTTACAGATTTAGAAAGCCCCTCTCAGGATGACGGGCCGGGCAACATCAGAGGAGAGCAGCCACTGTACCAGGTGAGAGCCTCTCATGGTCTATATTCAGTGCTTTCTAAATAAAAGGGAATGACATACCAGATAGATACTGTAGCCGTAGTGGTATCCACACTAATTTAGAGTATTTTTGTTTGCTTGTTTGATTTTTTTTTTTTTGTTGTTGTTGTTGAAGGCCATGGTGCTCAAGTGAGCTGAGACTTTATTTTTAACCTTTAAACAGATAAACTGAGTCTCAGAAAGGTTAAGTAACTTATTCAACATCAAGGGTGTTCTGGTTTTTTGAAGGACAACTGACCCGTATAAGGAATAATTCTTTTCTTTGGCATCTTGTAAAGGTATGTCTAAAGAGCTGTCTATTAGGCCAGGATAAATATGTCCAGAGAAACATGGGCTAAGTCCTGTTGATGGCAGTAGCACTGGCTGGAATGAATAAGGGGGGCGCTGGGCCTTCCTGCCCTCATGCCACCTCTGTGTGTACTGTTATAACTCACAGGATGTAGACCTCCTCTGAATATCCAAAGAATCCATCCTGCTTGTTTGCCACTGTGTACCACTTACCTGGCAACTACAATCACTCTTCTAGACACTTTGCTCAAAGTAATCTCTGGTGACAGGTACTGTTCATACAGATGGAGACCTAAGTGACTGGGGTGGGGGTGGGGTTACTCTGCTAGCTTGAAGCAGGAGGCAGGAGTCAAGCCAAGGGAGTATTAAGCCATCACCTAATCTCCACTCCTGGCCCCACACCTGTAACCATGCTAAAACTAGGCAGATGTGCCAAACCACCTCTGTCGTGCACCTTCTGACAACAAAGATAATTCTGATTCCTGTTGGTAGCTGTGTAGCATTTAAAGTAGGTCGAGAGTAGTCTGAGAAATTGAGTAATTTACTAAAAGATTAACATAACACGTATCAGGGTTAGGCAGCAAGGGCTTACCCCTTGGAAACACAGGTTACGGATGGGAAACTGCCACCTTTTCTCTCAGGCACTTCGCTCTAAGCACTCTCTAAGCTACTGAGCTATGTCACAGGCTTCTGAGCTACAGAGGACCACAGTGGAAGGGCTGCAGGAAAAATGGTCCAAAGCAGGATATACTGTAGCTCTGAACTGAGGGTGTGTCTGCTTCGCTCCCCTCTCAGGAGTGCTGGGTTGGGTTTCCCTGACAGGTGTAGGGCGGTCACTACCAGGCTCCAAGAAGTACAGTTCAGCCAAAGCCCTGGAACGATTATGTTAAGGAACATGTTCAGTGGGACATATGATTCAGCCACTCAGTGTTCTCTGCAGTCTAGATTTGTACATTTGATCTACCCTCCCTTCATAACTGCCATAAAAGCGCACTACTGCGTGACTCACTTTCTTTCATTACTTACATTTCAGTGGCACTAATTAACCTCAGCTAGTAGCTCTCTTCACATGACTGATTCAGGGATTGCTAACAGCAACGGGCTCTCAAAATAACTGGTGGGAGATGGGGATGGAAACCAGTTGAGCTCACATGTTCTGGGATCAGGACTCAGTCCCTTCATCTTCGTTAGAGCTCACTGCTGGCAAGCATCTGATCGAAGGAGGTCGATCTGCAGTGAGAGTCCCGATCTTGTTCAGGCTCAAAGGAGCTATAGGGCCATGGTTGGCAGCAGGAAGAGAAAGGCAAGAAAAAAATCAAAGTGTTCCCTCACTCTTATAGGATTCTACAATAATCTATATTACCTGCTTGCTTTTAAATTGCATGTCTTTGACCTCAAAATATTAAACATAGAATTACCATATGACTCAACAATTTAATTTCTGAGTAGGATTAAAAGCAGGTTTTGAAACAAGTACATGCACGTATGTATTCAGAGAGGACTTGGCGAAAATGCCAGAAAGGGAAGGGTCACTGTCCCATTAACAGAAGAGTGGATGGATAAATTGTGACATATGCATATGGTGAATACAGACCCAACCCTGGAAAAGAAATGGATCCTACAACATGCTCAACACTGAGCAACTTTGAAAATAGCGTGTGAAGTGAAAAGAGCCAGATACACGGGTGACAGGTATTTCATAGGGTGAAACGCTCAGAGCAAACGAATCTGTAGAAACAGCAGATGAATGCTTCGCAAAGGTGCAAAGGCGGGGAGAGGAAACAGTGCAATACCTCTTCCATGTGTGCAGGTCTCCTTTCTCTTGAGGCTTCAGAACCATGGGAGGGAGAAGATGGCTCCACCCTGCTGGTCAGTTTTGGAAGGGGGCATGGCAAGTGTTGATGTGACATGATTCCCCCAACCCTCATGTTTATAATGTGAAAGCAGAGTACAGTGTAGTGTAGGTAAATGCTCTATACCTGTGGCTCTTCTCAGGCAGCGCAGTGCATTGTGATGGAATCAGTTATGTGCATGCGCGAGTGAATGGAAGATCCCACTGGCCCTACAAGCATCTCGCCAAACTATAGTCCAGGGAACGGGCTTGCCAAGATCAATAACATTCACTGAGTTTGGTCATGTGTGGTAATTAGCTTGATTGAGACATATTTTATCATGAATAGGTGCTTTTTAAAGCTCTTACTTACTTTATTATTTTGTATTTTATGTGTTTGGGTGTTTTGCCTACATCTGTGTACCACTTACATGCCTGGTTTCTCCGAGGATCCTGAAAGAGACCAGAAGGTGGAACTGGAGTTACAGATGGTTGTGAGCCACCATGTTGATGCTAGAAATCGAACTGGTCCTTTATAAGAGCAACAATTACTCATAAACACAGACCCATATCTCCAGCCCCCAAATATATATATTAGAACATAATGTAATAGATACATATTTTCTTTGTTAACATGCCTTAATAAAGCTGTTTTATGGAATACTTTTAACTCACTAAATGTCATCACATACTTTTATTCTTTTGCATAATGATGATATATACATGCTGTACCATCCAGATGTAAATACCCACAGTATTTACTATCCAGCAAGGAATATGTCCTCCCAGTAAATACCTGTCTATTCTCAGCTATGTGTGTTCCCAGTATAGCGCAGTGCACACAGTAGGCACTCAACAAGTTATTTCTTGAACAAAGGAAGAAGTCAACAAGTATATTTTCCCAGTATACTTGAGAACATTGTTTTCTACACTGACTAAAGGACACTGTGGTGTCCTTTGACCACATGGCCAACGGACGGATTTTTCTGGAATGTATTGGTTTACAAATGTTTAACTATCAACTTACTTATCTGCCTACTCTGAAAATGAGATTCTACATGATTAAGAAAACGGCTTTGGAATTTGTACTAAGCCAACTTTGTACACAGTACAGAATGTTCCCAGAAGCAGCAGCACTCATGAATAATAAAGCAGGCCACTTCCTGGATTCTGCAGCCTTCCTTGCCCCGTGTTCTCCTGCCCACAAACCTTTTGCCTCCTGACCTGGATCTGGGTTCTTTCCTCCCCCAAGTGAGATCAACTTCCAAGGGAGCCACCTTTATCCTGAATCTTGGCTGACACTCATTGTCAACTCTGTCTACCCAATCACTGATACTGTATAAAAAGGAACGTAATTAACACCACATACCACAAAGTGCCACCAGCAGAGCCCCTGACCAATGCAGCAGTATTCCTTTCCAACCATTAGTACTGGGCTACTTCAGGTGGCCAAGCTGAATCAACACAACCCACAGGAAGCCTGGGTCTTCTTCCCAGCAGGTAGGAATGTGCAGTTGCAGCACAAATGGAAAATTGCCTTGACCTTCCATGAATTGTGTTTGCCATGCTGATTAAAAGCAGCATCTACAAAGCTGTTTATATACTAAAAGAAAAAATAAAACCAGTGACTGATACATTCACAAATAGTACTGTGTGAACCAGAATCATCCACATGCACATACCACCTGGATACATGGTTTGGATAAGAAGTTCAAGAAGTATAGGAGGACATAGTGTAAAAATGGATGAATGGATGATGGATGGATGGATGGATGGATAGATAGGTAGATGGATGGGTGGATAGATAGGTAGATGGACGTGTGTGTGTGTGTGTGTGTGTGTGTGTGTGTGTGTGTGTGTGTATGGATGGGTGGGAGGGTGGGTAGGTGAGTAGTTGGGTGGGTGGGTAAGTGGTTGGTTGGGTGGGTGGGTGGATAGATGTATAGATGGATGGGTGGACAGAAGGATGGATGGATGGATGGATGGATGGATGGATGGATGGATAGGTTGGTAGGTAGATGGGTGGGTGGGTGGATGGATAGATGGATGAATGCATGAATAGATGGTTGGATGGATGAGTGCATAGATGGGTGGGATGGATAGATGAGTGGATGGTGAATGGGTGGGTGTGTAGATGGATGGATGATGGGTGGGTGGGTGTGTAGATAGTTGGGTGAGTGGCTGGCTGGGTGGATGGATGGATGGATGGATGGATGGATTGAAGGATAGATAGGGCTCCTATTTCTGTCCTATAACATTTTCTTCTCATGATACCTGACTTTATAATTTTAAAGCACTTTAAACTCTCCCTCCTCCATCCCTACACCATGTTGAGATGGTATCATCTCACTGTCTAGTGCAGACTGGTTGTGAGCATGAACTCTCAATAGTGCCTCAGTTTCCTGAGTGCCAGGATTATAGATGTGTAACATTAAAAAATATTTTTAGTGAAAGCATTAATAAAATGTTTGTTTCACTTAAAACGAATACATTTTTGTATATCAATATCTCTAAAATTGGATTGCATTACATTTGATCTTATTAAATACGATAAAATACCATTTCCTCTTAGTTTTTAAGTAAAATACTCTTACTTTGCATATTGTTCTGAAACGTGTCTACTCTGAGACAGCTTAAAGTTTTAAATGATACTTAGTGTTCTCACCACATCTGCATTCCTATCACTATGATATCCTTCTACCATAAAGCAGTTACAGCTCTCATATCTTCAAATTGCTTCTAAATTTATTCCTGACTTGTCACACTGTACCATAAACACGAAGACCCAAGTCCTCTGGAAGAACTTCCCTCCCCTTCCCTCCCCCCCAGATAAGATAAAGAATTTGGATCATGTTTTAGGAAAGATCCATATAATTTATAGCTAATACCCACAAAGATGCAGATATTCCTGCAGCTACACATAAGTCGAGTTATGTTTTGTTTAAAGCTATATGCAATTAAGTAAGTTCAACTATGCCGGAGATAGATCCTGTAAATGAGAACTGTGGTCCATGGGATATTTGTCCTGTATGGAGTGAGGACTCTTGGCCCACAGTTCTCTCAGCCAACCCCTTATTCTCCACCTCTGCCCTTTCCCATCTCCCACATGGTGTATGTCCTGGATTCTCTGAAGAAGTCGCCAGCCACACAGAAGCAGCACAGAGAGAGGCGGACTCTGACCTGGAGTTGGCTCTGGTTCAGAACATGCCTGTGAGAAGTAAGTCAGCTCTGGGGTGCCAAGAGTGTAGGCGGTCAAGTGTCCATGAGCTTCTCCAGCACAACATGGAAGGAACTGTCCACAGGTGACCTTGGAACAGCCTGCTCTATATCTGAAGCAGCCCCCCTGAGACTGAGGAAGCCTAGACCCATTCTGTGTACTACATGGGCAGAGGCAGTCTTAGCTCCAGACATTCCCAGAGAGCGGCACTCAGCAGCCGCTGGGCTTTAGCAGTGTCTTAAGCCTGGACAGGAATGGCTGCAGTAACCACGGGTGGTGCCTATTCTCATGGGACAAAGGACAAATGGGAACAAGTATTATGAGAACCTGCATGACTGTGCCAGCAGAAATAATCAATGAAAAGCACACATAGGGATTCCATTTATTCTTGAATAATTTTTTTTTAATTTTGATTTTTAAATCGGTATTTTTATTTTCTGAGGATTGTATACCTTTGACATAATTTCTACATTTATTGCCAAAAGTTATCTAATATCATAATGCTGGATGTGTGATAATGTTCGCTTTTTTTGCACCACTCATGTTTTTCTGCTTCTCTATGTCTTTTTATAAATCTTGACACAAATGAGGCACTTCATCACTTTTAGAAACAAACTCTTCTTGATATGTGTGTTTGTATTTTTGAGTTTTTACTTAACTAGATTGTCTCCTTAACATCTTTTAGTCTGTGGAATGAATTTTGACCTGTTACTTTTGAATATGGATTCTTGCTCTTTTCATTCTTTTTAAAAATCTTAAACTGTGTGTGTATGTCTATGTGTGTGCCTTTGTGTGTGTATGCCTGTGTATGTGTGCCTGTGTGTACCTGTGTGTGTATGTGTGCCTGTGTGCATGTGTGCCTCTGTGGGTGTGCACACCTGTGTATGCCTTTGTGTGTATGTGCCTAGGTGTATGTATGTGTGCCTGTGTGTGTGCCTGTGTGTGTACCTGTGTGTATATGAGTACCCGTGTGAATGTGCCTGTGTGAGTGATCCTGTGTGTGTGTGCCTATGTGTGTGCACCTGTGTGTGTTCCTGTATGAGTGTGTTTGAGTGTTCCTGTGTGTGTGCCTGTATATGAGCCTCTGTATGTGTGCCTGTGTGTGTGTGTCTGTGTGTGTAGGTGCCTGTGTGTATGTGTGCCTGTGTGTATGCCTGTGGGTGTGTGCCTGTGTATGTGTGCCTGTGTATGTGTGTGTGTTTGTGTGTGTATGCCTGTGTGTGGGGGTGCCTGTGTGTATGTGTGCCTGTGTATATGTGTCTGTGTGCCTGTGTATGTGTCTCTCTCTGTGTGTGTGTATGTGTGCCTGTGTGTGTGTCTCTCTCTGTGTGTGTGTATGTGTGCCTGTG
>NC_034610.1:45022759-45092960 GCF_900095145.1 Mus pahari | reverse complement strand
TGTGTGTGTGTGTGTCTCTGTGTGTGTGTGCGTGTGTGTGCCTGTGTGTGTGTGTGTGTGTCTGGGGGAGGGGCGGTTTTGTTTACGTACTTGAGCATGCGCATGTGTAGGCGGTGATAGTGATCGTAGGTGTTTTTCTTGATTGCTCTTTGCCTTGTTCTTTGAGACATGGCCTCTCACTGAGTCTGAAATCAAGGATTGGGGAGACTGGCTGGCCAGAGATCTCTAGTGATTCTTCTGTCTCTGTCCCTTACACTAGGACTTTGGGTGGATGCCATCACACTCCACTTTTTTCTGGTGCTGAGAATTCCAACTCGGTTCCTCGGGCTTGCATATGAGGCACTTTACCCACTGAGCTGCCTCCCCAAGCCCTTTCTTCTTTAGCCTGAGAACATAAAGCTCCAGACTGGGCTTTCGATCCAACCTTAGTTTAACATAACATCTCTGTCACTTGTTTAAGAGTGTCCTAGTTTTATAATAGTTTTCTTTGATTTAGAAATATTTTATTCTGAATGCTTAGAACATTTCTCAGCCATTTAACTTAAATACATTTAAGTAAAAATGTAATTAGTATGTTACTGAGTTTTTCAAAGATGTCCCACCTATGTTTCAAAATGCAATTTTTATGGCAAAAATGCATCAAAAGTCAGTCTTGTACTTATATATGCTTGTTAATAACATTAAGAGAATTTATTTTTATTTTTATTTATTTATTTTTGCCAGTAAGATCTGCTTACAACTCTAGGGCATATACCCAAAGGATGCTTTGTCCTACAACAGAGACACTTGCTCCAACCTTGTACATAGCTGCTCTATTCAAAACATCCAGAAATTGGAAACAGCCTTGTACTGGCTACTTTTGTGTCAACTTGACACAGCTGGAATTATCACAGAGAAAGGAGCTTCAGTTGGGGAAATGCCTCCATGAGATCCAACTGCAGTGCATTCTCTCAATTAGTGACCAAGGCAGGAGGGCCCCTTGTGGGTGAGACCATCTCTGGGCTGGTAGTCTTGGGTTCTATAAGAGAGCAGGCTGAGCAAGCCAGGGGAGGCAATCCAGGAAAGAACATCCCTCCATGGCCTCTGCATCAGCTCCTGCTTTCTGACCTGCTTGAGTTCCAGTCCTGCATCCTTTGGTGATGATTAGCAGTATGGAAATGTAAGCCAAATAAACCTTTTCCTCCCCAACTTGCTTCTTGGTCATGTTTGTGCAGGAATAGAAACCCTGACTAAGACAAGCCTAGATATAAATTAATGGATAAATGGATAAACAAAATATGACACAATTACACAATGGAATATTACTTGCCTATTAAAAGAAATGAAATAATGGAATTTTCAGATAAATGGATGTGACTAGAAAGAAATTCTGAGTAAGTTAACCCAGGCCCAGACAAATAGAGTGTGTATTCACTTAGCAGGATGTTAGCTGCTAAGTCTTTGATATAACCATAAAGGTTAGGTATACAGTAAGGGACCAGGGATTGGGGGAACAGATAGATCTCCCTAGGAAAGGGAAATAGAATATGTAGTTATGGATGGGTGAGGTGGGGCAGGGATGGGACAGTCAAACAGGGAGGAGAGAGAAGAGGTAGCAAGAGAATGTGGGGAGAGACAGTTAAAACAAAGGGCCACGTGAGGGGTCTTACGGAAAACTAATGCAATAGAAGCATCCTAAAATAAGTGTGTGTATGAAGATGATCTAAATGAAACTGCCAAATAACGGGACAGATAGAACCCACCTGGCCATCTCTCATCACCGAATGAGGCTTCCAGTGCAAGGAATGGGGTGCATCTAATGAAGTGGGTCCTATGGGACCCCCAACAGCTCACGCCATTACCAAGGATACTGGCTGCTCTCCACAAGCTGATGGAAAGGCCCTATCGCTGACAACACCCGCACAACTCATTGAATGTGAAGTTGAGTGGACCGACCTAGAGCCTTCACCCCCATGGTGCTAGACGATTCTCGGCCGACTACCGACAGGAAGAGGCAAACACCAACCAAACTACAGACTGGTTGATCTACAGTGTTAACCTGCCTGCAAGATGAGATAGCAATGGTGGCTCAAAGCTTGTGGGTGTAACCAACTACCTGATTGCAGTGAAAGCCCACTCCATGACATGGGACCCATACCTGACACTGCTTGGGTGGCCGGAACCGGAAGTCATGTAAGCCAGAGCCCTAGGGGAAAAAACAGATAGTACTTAGTTCTGCTAATGGAAGGTAGCAATAAAATGACTCCTAATGACATTCTGCTAGACTCATAGATCAGTGCGGTGCTCAGCCGTCATCAGAGAAGCTTCCTCCTGTGTGAGAACAAATACAGAGACCCCTCAGCTGGACAGTGTGGCAGAGAGTGAGAGACCTGGAAACAATTCTAAATGGGGTGTTCCCATCAAACACCCCCTCCCCCAAGGGTTTGGGGAACTGTTCGAAAGAGGATGCAAAAAGCGTATAATAGCCAGAGGGGACACCAAGGAAATAAAGCCTTCAAACACTGCATGACCAACACAGGTATGAGCTCTCACAGACTGTGACAGGTCTGTGCCAGATAGGGTCCCAGGGCTATCTGCCATTGACAACTGCTGGCGAATGAAAAATTATTTCTCTCCAGAAGATTCTCACCTGGGAAACAAAACACTGTAAAGAGCAGGCCCCATGCCCAGCAGAGGGTGCCCTGTGCCCGGCAGCGGGGACCCCGTGCACAACAGCGGGTGCCCTGTGCACAACAGCGGGGACCCCGTGCACGACAGCGGGTGCCCCGTGCCCGGCAGCGGGTGCCCTGTGTGCCCGGCAGTGGGTGGCCAACACACAGTGCGCTCAGAGGCATAGCTAGAGGAACGCATCTAAACATTTCTCCTCCCATATTCTGTCAGAGCATTTTTAATTTTACTTTCTTTTTTACCCACAGGTCCTTGGCAGTATATAGCTTCAGGATTTGTGTTTTTCTGGGAGTCCTGTGTGTGAGAGCCTCTGTGCCTGTACGTCGTATTTCTCCTGCTTTTTCTTCAGTTCTTTTTCTTTTGTTTGTCAGGTTTGGTTTTGTTTCATCTTATTTTATTTTATGGAGCTTGCCATATCTCTACTTTTTTCAGCCAATAATTTAAAGTCCGTGTATATAAAGATTTAAAATATCCATTTAGGGAAGCTGAGATGGAATGACTTGCAATCCAAAGAAGAAAAGAGGAAGAGAAAGGGAGAGGTGAGGGGACAGGGAGGGGAAGGAGAAGGAGAAGGGAGAGGAGACAGGGAGGGAGAGAACTGGAGAGAACTTTGGTCACAACACTGTTTTTAATCTTATTCTCATAAATTACATAAAATAAAAGTCCTAAACTAGTAACCCCAAAAAGCGGAAAGGAAAAAGTATTTTATATTAGATAAATTTGTTTGGGTTAATTTTTTTTTTTTTTTACCTCTGCAGCTGTTGTCCTGATTTCCCAAGGGTTTTGGGCCGTGAGTGGATGGTTTCTATTAATTCTAAGCTTTGGTTTCTCTTTCAGTTCTATCTTCATGCTAACTCCATGTGAGAAACCATTGGAAATGCTTCAACAGAACATGTAGCTCTCGAACCTCGGGGGCTACCGGGAGAACCTGCTCTTCATCCGCCTGACTTTGGCACGATGGGATTTGATGGGCTCCCTGCTAAGTGCAAGTGTTCTTCAGACTGGCTTTCTAAATATATCCAGGGAAGGAAACAAAGTCTGTGTCATCAGGATATATGTAGTATGTAAAGCAAAAACCACCCAACACTTTAGTGCATTGGTACTTGTTTGTTTGAAAGATGAGCCAGGCTAACTTCTTACTCACTTATGTAATTCAGGCTGGCCTTGAACTCCTGATTCTCTTGTCTCCACCTACTCAGTGCTGGGATTCTGGGTGTGTACCACCACACCTGTATGTTTAACACTCTGTGATAAAATCCAAATACAGCAGGCTGGAGAGATCGCTCAGCCAGTACAATGCTTACCTCACAGGACAAATGTTTAATGTCTAAAACTATGTAAAAATAACTAATTAACATTTGTCACCCCCGTGCTGGGGAGGCAGAATCCTCTCAGGAGGATCCTTGGGGGTCATGGAGCAGCCAGTATAGACTAATGAGAGACCCTGTCTCAAAGGACGTAGATGGTGTCCCTCAGGATGACACCAGAGGTTGTCCTTTGACCTCTACATACATACACAAAGACATGCATGTACACACACAAGCATGCACACACATTCATTTTAAGAAAACAAATATACCAGCTCAATTGAAGTTTATGGATTTCATAAAATACATGTATTATACTTTACAGCTCCTATCAAGAACCCCTTTGCATGTATGTGCATGCGCTGTGAGCTTGCATATGTAGACAGAGCACTGATGTCAGGAACCAGCCTTGATCACGCACACACTGCATTCAATGAGACAAACCCAGTGCAAACCAGAGCTCAGAAATGTACTGGCCTCACCACCCTGCTCTGGGCATTTCCGTCCTCTGCTTCCTGAGGCTGGGCCACACCCACGTAGCATCAACTAGGTTCTGGGGATCGCACCTCCAGTCCTCATGCTTGTGTCACAAGCTCCCATCTGCCAAGCTATTTCTCCAGTCTGAGAGCTTTTATTTAAGCCCACGATGAAAATGGTGTTGGAGTCAAGACCAAGGACACTGACCGGACTTCTATACAGGTGTGTTCCTGGATAGCCTAGCAGTCGCTTACAGCCCCTCTGTCTTGGAGGGCTTTTAGTAGACTGACGAGTTTCTTATCACTGCCTATGATCACTGAAAGAAGAAACCCGAGTTGTTCTTTTCCTATGACATTCTTGGTTCTTCCTTCCCACTAAAAGCACACACTCGGCAAGCCTTGGGGTGCTTCATCTCAGTGTAAGATGGCAGCTTCCCCGATGTAGAAACTTCTAATGGAGTATTTCTTGAGAGTTTCCTTCACTTGTCTAGGTAGGGTTTTTTTCCCCTTAAGATTTACTTATATTTATATTTATTTTATGCGCAATATTGGAGTGCCTGCATATATGCATGTGTACCACATGTATGCCTGGTGCTAGTGGAGGCCAGGAAGAGCAGTTGGGTTCCTTGGAACTGGAGGTACAGGCAGCTGTGCACGGCTATGTGGGTGCTGGGAACTGAACCCAAGTCATTTGCAAGAACAGCAATATACTTAGCCACCTCACACCTTCCCACAGCCTCATCTAGGAAGTTCTTGCTTTATTCTCAAAGAAGCGTCTCTGAGTTTTGGGCTATATGTAATCCATAGCAACCACTTACCCCGTGGTTATACCAACAACAACAACAAATACCAATAACAACAACAACAACAACAACAACAACAGTAGTACATTTAGAAGAGTCAAGCCATACACAGAGTACAGCTTCAAGCAGCTGCTTTCCTGTGGATGCACCTGCTGATTTTTTTGTTATGCAAAACATTATTACTGCACATAGGCTACTGTCAAAATATTTATGCCAGGCAATGAAAACATACTTAGGAAGTCATAGTCTAGCAAGGCTGATTGCCTGGTGACAGTCATCCTGCCGTGCTGGAATATGCCGTTTCAGTCCGGAGCACTCAGGTGCAGCACTCGGTTAAATCAATATAAACAGCTGCAGCGTTGAGCACAAAGACAGTCAAAGCATCAGGTCAGTGCCATGGGCCACTCCTGGGCCTAAGTCCCGTAGGCTTTCACAGCAGCCTTACAGTGGTACTTGATGGTGGTCTGAAAATACAATGCTTATATTTTGATGAACTCTATCCTGAGCTGCCAAATTTTATTATATTAAATATATACATTGCTTTATATGGAATGTAAGCGTCTGAGATGTAAGTGCACATCTACTATGATAGCCCCAACAGGAAATTATGTAATGTCTGTCTTCCTCTTTCCACTTCCACAGCTATCTGTTAGCCCCTAAACATGTGTCCATACCATTGGCACATCCAGGTAAATAGACAAGTGGTCATACATATGAACTAACACATAATGTATATGTAGATTGAACGTCTCCCAAAGTTAAATTTTGTTTTATTGCACAGTAATCATGCTTTCTCACAACAGACACTTTTCCAAGTCAGTGACTCAGCATTTCCCAATTTTCAAGTGCTTCCTAGAATTCTATTGGATGACTATGTCATTGTCTGCCTAACATTTACAATTCTGAAATCATTTCTAGTTTTTTCCTGCTTGCAGTCTTGGAGAGAACTAACCTGCTTTTCATAATTAGCATGCTTTTCTACTGTGTAGTAACTAAAACTGAGCCTGGGCTACACCCGTGCTAGGTGGGCTCTCCATCACTATGCTACATCACCTACACACGTGCTAGGCGCACACATGCTAGAGGAGCTCTTCATCACTGTGCTATACGACCAGCTCTACACTACTTATCTGACCAGCTCTACACTACTTAAGGTCATATTCAAGTCCTTCTGCCTTTAGACAGACAATACAAAGTCCTTCAGGAATCCAGAGTTTTTGCATTGATGCAAAGTCCCAGTAAGCACTTCTTGGACTGCCAGTAACGGAATCATATCACAAGGTCATTCTAAGAGGTCACACATACCTATTCCTCTCCCACATATATGAACATAGGGAGTTTGTATTATAGCATATTTCTACTTTATTGGAGAATGTTTTCTCTTTCAAGAGATGTCAAAATATGAGCTTCACAAGTCACAGAAATGGAAATTTCCTCATATCAACAGTTTTCAAGGTGTAGTGGTAAGAACAGAAACTAAGACCCCATCTGTAGCAGCCTTTGCTACTTGGTAGGTTCTTCCTTCCACCTTTCCCCACCCCCTTTCCCCCCTTTCAACCCCCTATCACTAGATAAGAGAGACATGGAGAGAGGGGAAAGGGGGCAATGCTATTGTTAGATTACTTCCTGCTGATTAGGGGTGTCAAGTTCTTTGGGGCAAGTTCGATCTTCAGCATCAAGGATATTTAACTTTTTCTTCTTTGCACACAACGACTTAATAAACCACGACCAACAGCAACCAACCTACCTCTACTTCTCAGGACCCTGGCATTTATGTACCCTTTGAAGAGTTCCCAGAATTTCAAGCAGTTGCAGAATCTATCAGCGGCAAAATCACACCCCTGCTAGAGCATGAGGCAAATCATAGTCACTTTGCCTTGTGCTCTATCTGAGGCAATCAGATCTGAAGCAGGCCCTATCTCACACATGGGTTTAAAATGAAACTATATTCCCATATTTCTTTGATTTAAAAAAAAAACAAAACAAAAATAAACCAAACAACCAAACAACTCCAAACCTAGGTAAATGACCTGCAGAAAGGTTATTTAGAATTAGATGATTTAATCAATGTGTGAAGCCTAAGATGAGTCCCCTGCCTAGAGACAGGAATCAGGAATCAAACTCATTCAGCTCTGCTCTTCAGAAAGTCTCATCATTGTTAAACAGGAAGATCAAATCTCCCTGTCTTCTTCACTTTCACTCTTTTGTGTTCAGAGTGGTCAAGAATCCTGTGCAAGTTAGTGGAATGAGAATAGTGTTACCAATTACCTTTAGTGTGTAGTAAATGTCCTTTCTAGCTCTGTATTCTGTGGGGCTCTAAAGGATGCTGTGTTACACTTATCCTCAAGTGTAACTTCAGTCTGTGACCCGTGGAAAGCCTGTGCCAGGCTTCTGAGGTCGGAATCAACAATTTGTCATTACCACCTGCCCTACTACATTCCCAAGAGGAGCACTGCCAGGATAATGAATCCTTCAAGGCTGTTTCTGGTTCTCCAAACACTTCCCTAGTGTTTGTCTTGGTCAATGAGAGAGGTTCTCTGCACCCTCAGATTTTCATTTCCTGTGCTCTCTTCTCCTGATAAATTGAGAGGGTTTTCCTGAAATGAGATATGACAGCCTCCATGGAGATGAAGCAGGGGTCCAGAAACCCAAGCCACAGTTTGCTTTGCATTGAATGACAGTTCCATGCCACAGGATGATGTTGAAGTATGGTTGCTGCTCTGGGTAGAGCTACACTGGGCTAGAGTTGACTCTGTTGGGCTCCTGCCCTCTGTCTGCCAGCAGAAACTCCTTGCAGGCAATGTGGACTAGGAAAATCAACAATCCAAGACCCACAGGTCCCAGAAATATCCTGAGAGTGGGAGGGAGACGGAGCAGCAGGTATCTAAGCATCCCTTGTACCTATCCCTTCCTTCCTTTCATATCACATTCCAATTCCTCTCATACACTTATTAGGGCAGAACCGTGAAATTAACTCACCACTCGCTGTGTCATGAGTGGGAGTGCAGGAAACACCTGATTCTCACCGGCTTGGTCCTACATTTCTGATCCAAAGCATACTTGCTTTCCAAAGAAGGAATGTGCTTCAGCCAATGTGATGGTGCGATCCTATTTAGGAGATGTGATTGACAATAACATGCTATATAAGTTTAGAGGGTGGAATTGTTCCATCTGTGCGTTTTAAGAGATCTGTGCTTGAACACAAGGATCGTTAAACACCAAGAATAACATTATGCCCTTTCTTGTGACTGGCTTTGGCCAACTCAGTCACCTGGGGCCTGCTGTATCAAAAGGAGCGCATGAGCTCAGGGTAGTGTTCCACATTTTCTCTCACACCCACAACCTGCTGTCATTACCTGTCCTGATGTTATTACAACATTCTGTTCTCTAGCCAGTCCTTCCATCCTGTAACGCTCATGCTCTTTTTCAATGCATGGGATGTCTACCCTCAAGGTGGATTTCTCTGGAAAACAGCCTGACGTGACTCCCTGCCAAGGATCTGTCCAACATCCTATTGCATAGTGGAGAAATCTGATGTTCACTAAGGTGACTCTCTGGCTTTCCACACCACATGACTCTGGCCTCATTATACCTAATTACATTACACGTTGTTCTCAGAACACAGCCACTTTCTGCCTTCACAGTAACTCCCATGGTACCAGCTCCACCTTGATACCTCTTGCCCCACCCCCACCCCCTGGAAAAAGTAGTATTTGCCTCCTAATCCTGCCTTCACGTGTTGCAGCTCCGAGGGAAAAGCTATCCTGGTAGTCAAGAGCCAAGGAATGTCACAAAGCCACACCACAAAATAAATAAACATCACACGAGAGATTTATTGGGAGCGGTAGAAGATTGTGGGTGCTTTCCCCCAGTGTTCGGTCATAGCAATGAGCAAAACAGGTAATACAACTTCACATGTGAGAAACTGAAAACCAAAACATTCCACAAGGGGCTCTGATCAGTCAAGACAACCAGAGCATCGAAGACTCTGGGAAAGGAATGCCTGGGAGAAGCTGAGTTTTCAGACCGTGGCTCTCAGAGTCAGGGTCTAGACTCCCCGATGTTGCTTCTGATGACAGTACAGTCTGTGGCCTTGTTTGCTTCTTCACCAACTGCTCCTTCATCCCATAAGCTACGTTCTCAGGACAATTCACAGCGGCTCTATCTGGCAACAAAAGGTCTACAATGCTCCCTCTGCAGTCCGTTTCCACCCCCACCCGCGTTCTCAGCCTTCACTGTCATCTGTGACTATTTGTGACTGCTGCTCTGGAAGCTGTTCATTACCTTGCGTGCCTGGCAGCAGGTTTATGTGAACCCTCTGGTGTATCCTCAGACCCTTTGTTGGTGCTGCAGCCTCCGCTGCCCTGCTCTTTCCTCTACGCTGTGCGCATAAAAACGTGCAGCTCTGAAGACAATGAAGGTCCTGATCTTTCCAGAGAGAAATGAACTTGTCCCTACCCGCAGCCATTTCCCTCCCAGGTTCTGTATTCCTGTATTTAAGACGATGTGCTATAAGAACAGCTGCTGTGCATGCCTGCTGAGTAAACTCCGGTGGGGATACTAAAACCCGCAGCTCCCACTTCTCAAGGAATGACTAGGTGAGGATGTACACAGGGACCTCAACACCCCATGTGTCCCTAGAACTGAACCATAACACTCAACAGTTCTTTGTTGTAAGAATTACGGTTTTGGCTGGAAAAGTAGGTTAATACATTACTTACATGTCTATCCAGATTTTTAGGACAAATAAACATCTATTAAAATAAATAAAAATAATTTTATCTTCTTCTCATTGTACACTACTTACCTAAAACACACATGTGTGCACACACATCACATACAAATAAAAGATTCCCTTGAAACCAAGACTTTGCCATATGGGTGACTGTGGGAGGGTGGGGATTCAAATAGTTTAAAAAATACACTTTAATGCTTCAGCCTTGGGGCATCTATGGATAATAGCATGACGATCTGCTGAGGGGAGAGAAGTTCGCCGCCATCTCTTGTATCCCTCAAACGTCTCTTCTAAAAGCACAAATCAGGATGTCTTTATATGTAAAATAATTCACAGTTCTGTAGCAGAAAGCCACTCTCGTTACAAAGCTAGCTACCTGAACACACACTTTCACAGGGCTGCTTAAAACTGACTTAAATTTTATTTGATGTTGAACAATGAGTCGGTTCCTTTCTACACACGGTATAGGCTTAGATGAAATGGTCACATGATCCAAACATACTCCAGATTCTTCACTTCCATTTTTATTTTAAAATGCACGTTGTAATTTATCGCGTCACAATTTCAAAACTGTGTAGAATATATTTTGATCCCTCTCACCTGTTCTCTCCTCTTCCCCACTCCCTCTGAATGACCTCCCTCATTTGACCTTGCTTTAAAAAGACTGCATTTGGATGTTCCGTTCTCTATCATCATTCACTTGTTCACGCAGAGATGAAGAATAAAATAGGAGGTAAGAGGTGGGCACTAAGGACTGTGAACATAAACCCAAATATGTCATTTTAAGATGAGAGGAATGATTTTCAAAGTATTGTGGGTTGTTTGTTTGTTTTTTTTTCAGAGAGAATAAGGATAGATATGTCCAGAAATAAGATTGGGATTCAGAAAGGCCTTAAGAATATATTTTGAATATTCAACCCTTTTAACAGACCTGTGAGCTGAGGGCCTGTTCAGAGCTCGCGTGTCTGCTTCTGTCAATGTGTGGTATAGTAAAGCCACACTCTTAGTGTTCATTCTGCACACTGAGTAACAGATTAGCTTTACATAGGATCAGAAAGGAAGGTATATTAGTGGACATTTACACAGCCTCAAGAATACTTCAAAGACTAGAGTGATCATGGACAGTTAGAGCTGGTGTAGTTCACTTCCACAGGAGCCTGGTGGAAACAGGCACTGTTTAATGATAATGGGATGTCTGGGTTTAGTTTGCTCCCAGAAGTAAAGATGGCCTACTTTCTGCAATAGATAGGGTCCAGAATTGCCTCGTAATTTGAACTAGAATCTTTTCAAATATAAGTAGAAAGCCAGGGATGCATGAAGGCCAGTCACTTGCTCACAGACTGGAATCCTCGCAGGTGCTGGCATTGGTCCATTGGTCCTGGTAGCCACTGGGAATCTGTGCTGACATTCAGGGTGAGCAGGAGATTGGGTCACATGAGAGCCAACAGCAAGGGAGAGGCTGGGGAACACTGGCTCCCCAGTCAGATTCACTTCCCTCATCCAGGCGGGGCAGAGTTAACTGTCAGACACAATCCCTGAGTCGCGAGTGTGCTTTAATATAAATTCCCTATTTCATTTTTTTTAGCCTCAAGGATGGTCAGTCTTTACCTGTGAGATGTATGTGTGGTTATAATGTGGAGATGATTATGATAAAACCCATTTCCCACGTTATTCTGAGTACCCACGACCACACTGTACGTTGGGGATGGGGCAGTCAGTGGACAACTTCCGGGAGGCAGTTCTCTCTGTCCGTCATGAGGGTTCTGGAGAGTAAATTCGGGTCGTCAGCCTTGGATGAAGCATCTTGCTGGCCCAATATGTCTATTCATTCTAAAAGTCTGCATACCTGTATACAGTTTCTCCAGGACAAATATTAAAAATAAAATTATTTCCCCTAGGAGCAAAGTAATTAAAAATTGCCTAGTTATTTTGCTACCCCAATGAAATTACGAATGGCAATTTAAAGGCTTAGGGAGAGTGAATCAATTTTTAATTAAAAATTAATTTTAAAAATCTCTTCACCGCAGATTACCTTCCATCTTACATAACTTTCCCCAGGAATACCACCCTGTGGTTATGGGCACCTCAATGCCTCCCTGCAGTAGAGTACTGAGGAAACTTTAACAAATAATATCACATAGGTTTTGTCCCCAGAAACTTCCCACCAAATACATGTAAATATATGGTGATACATTACGGTCATTCCTACATATCTGTGGGAGGTTTGTTCTGGGTCTTTCTGCAGATATAAAATACCTTCAGTATTTGCAGATAATATACACATTTTAAATAATCTCTACATTATAATACCCAGTCTACTGTAAGTGTAGGTGTAGGAAAAAAAAAAGTCATTCATGCTCAGTTCAGATAGAATTTTAATTGTATTATCTGCCTGCAGTTGTTTGAATCCATAAATGTGGTGCCTAAGAACAGAAAGTGACAACTGTAATTGAATCACACTGTGTTTTGTTTAATAATAGACCATGCACTAAACACAGATCAGTAATGAAGGTAGGGATGGAAAGAATATTGAGGAAATATTGTCTGGAGAAGGAAACACACAAACTGAGCACCAAAGGATGGATGGCAATGGCCAAGAAGAGACAGAAATCCTTCCAACTTGCCTCCAACATCAGCCTAGTCGCCTGCCTCCAACATCAGCCTAGTCGCCTGCCTCCAGCAATGCGCATGCTCGGACTTTCAAGTCTCCTTGCTGCTAAAACCACGCAGTAATTCTCAGGGAATTCATCCTGGACCCTACGCTTGTCATCTTTTAACTTAAACTGTGTACCTGTTTGTGCACTTTCTGGATCCTCACCCACAAAGTCATCTCTATGAAAGCAGACTACAGCGCTGTCTTTTTAAAACACTAAAATCAGCACTTCACAGGGCTGTAATGCAGAGAACGCTTCAGCGAGCGCTCTGTGATCCAGGCTGAAGAGGATGGCCTTGGACTGCAGTAGTAAGAACAGGTTGGAGAGGGAGGACTGGAAGTAATTTTAAGACACTGGCTGATATGTCTGGACCATATATCTAACAGCGAAGAGGGTCCAGGGATTCACCATGCCATGTGTCATTATTTTTTCCTTTAGTGATTGTCCTGTTTTTAACGGCTCCCTTTTTATCAAGAAATCAATGGTTTTCTTTTCAGTTCTTTTATTTTTCTTTGAAATATGGTGTCTCCCTCTGTATTCCACGCTAGCTTGGAAGTCCCTATGTGGTTCAAGCTGACCCTGAACTCGCAACAGCAACCCTCTGCTTCAGGTTGCTTCCTGCTTCTCCACAAGTCACCTCTACTTGCTAAACATCACAGAGCAATTCCTTGTTTATATGCATTTGAAATACCTTCTGCGGGAATCTGTTCGCTGTTGCGGAAGCGCTGTTGCGGAAGAAGTCACAGGGAAGTGTAGGAGCTGTATGTGTAAAGTTATATATGAAACGTTGAGTCTCTAGATCAAAAGACACGGTTTACTTTTAGTCAGTCCTGAGGGCTCAGAGTGATCATGGCATACCAGGAGGTGGGGTGGGGGGATGGAGGGAGGCGCTCTGGACAACACCTAGAACAACCATGCTTTCACAGCCCAGCCCATGGTCATGGAAGGGGTTTCAGGATTCACATATGTAACTAAAGAGGCACCAATAAGAAGGCGTGTATCCTCAGCCTGGAAATTATGGTTTTCCCTTCAGAACTTGGCAAATAACCATTGTTAACTGGAGTAGGGAGAAATTATATGCTTAACCCAGCTGCTACAGAGACCCAGGAATCCTCGTAAATCCTTAAGCAAGTACTACAGGAAGTCTGGCGATCACCCTGAAATGTGTCTGAATTGCCTCACCCTGTCTCCCCAAGTTTGACTGGGAAACCTCTGAACACCTCAGTTGAATTGAGGCAGGAAGGGCAGTGTCGGAATACAAATGCATGTGGTGAGATTCCGGCACTGTTTCCTCCTCTCCTTCTCCTTCCTCCATGATCTCCCCTCTCTCAGATGCTTCCTTGTGTTGTATTTTTCCACAGGAATATTACAACCCTTATTGCTGCATGCCAAAGACTAACAGGCTACCAGCCAGTGCAGTAAGGCACAGTCGGAGACACAAATAAAACATTATGTGGCTTCCCAAGGAGCTTATGTAATGCCCAAGATAAGGAGGTAACCACAGAGATGGTTAGGACCAACAGAAGAGTCACACAAAGCCATAAATCGCCAAGTTATATAACTATATGGGAGTGGGTCAGGTGGGGGGGGGGGAGGTGTGCTTAGACTAAGGCACGGAAAGTTCAAGGTTCATCTTGCCTAACACATCTGTAAGGTACAAAATACCAGCAGTTCACTTCGCTTACAAAGTAATATTTAATGTGATTGGCACAAACCTGCTCAAGACTTTGCCAATTATGAGAAGGTAACCAACCAACAAGGTCAAATGTGGCACCTAAAACTACCCCTCTGCCCATGCCATTCTATTATATAATACTCCCCCATGGTGGAAGAACAACTCAACATCTAAAAGTGCCTGAACTTGGACATTGGCTCCCCTTATACAGCAAGTTTCAGTGACCCTGTTTGCCTCAGGCCAATCCAGCTGTGAAGTTCTGCTCTACACGATCTTTGGTCCACAGCAAGGAGTTCAGTCTCCTTGTTCAGACTGATTGTAACTCCTACAAAGCCAGGACAGTGCCCCCAGATGCAAACCTGCCCTTGCTCTCCTTGCATGAGAGGCAGGACTCCTTAGAGAAATTCAAGGCCGACTATCAAAACTGCATATGGTAGTCCCTTCCTTCAGCAGCCCACACAACGCATGGAGCGCTTCGCAGGCTCAAGTCTTACACATAGTGCTTCTCTGTTGTTTCTGGGGGGTTTAATCAATGATCAATGGTGGTTTCAGTTTCCTCTTAAAGAAATTGCCTTCTCTCAGATTCATAGAATCTCAACTTGGGGAGGAATTGAAAACCGCCATCTATTGTCCAGAGAACATATAACTTAAAATTTTTAATATCAAATTGTACAGAACAAAAAAATTTGAAATTTCCCTGTGAAAAATTTCCTGTCTTTTTCTTTAATTTCAAAAGGCACTTTAAAATTTATTTCATTATTATTAGTAGTAGTTGTAGTAATAGAAGTACTAGGTGTGGGTGTATGTTTGTCTTCTGTATGTGTCTGTGTTGTCTGTGTATGAGATCTCTCTCTGTGTCACTCTCTGTCTCTCTGTCTCCTTCTATCTCTGTCTCTGTCTCTTTCTTTCTCTTCTCTCTGTGGGATGAATGATGTGTGTGTACTAAGTACATGTATACAAGCACCACAGCACGTGGTTGGAGGTCTCTCGGTCTCTGTCTCTTTCTCTCTCTTCTCTCTATGTGTGCATTACGTGAATGATGTGTGTGTACTAAGTACATGTGTACAAGCACCACTCTGTCTTCTCTCTATGCGTGTATTATGTGAATGGTGTGTGTGTACTAAGTACATATACACAAGCACCACACAGCACATGGTTGGAGGTCAAAGGACAACTTTTGGGAGTTGGTTATTTTCTTTCTATTATGGACTCCAGGGATCAAGCTCAGCTCATCAAGCTTGTGCAAGGTTATGTTTCTCTGCTGAGCCATCTCTCTGGCCCATCAAATCTTTACCTATCTATCTACCATCCAACTATCTACGTATCATTTACATTACATCATCTATCTATCATCTATTTATCTCTCTCTCTCTCTCTCTACACACACACACACACACACACACACACAGAGAGAGAGAGAGAGAGAGAGAGAGAGAGAGAGAGAGAGAGAGAGAGAGAGAGACTTTGATTCCTTTAGGTCTTTGCCATTAGTTTTCTTGGCATCCTCTAACCATGGCTAATTTTCTGGTGGCGAACAATCATGGCACCTTTGTCTTCCCTTCTTCACTGTTCTCTCTTCTTTTACTCATTCCTCAGTTATCACATGTAAAGATTTCCCCTTTCTCTTCTGGTTTCCCAGCTCTCTTTCCCTTTCCACTGTCAGCATGCTCCCTTGAGCTGGAGCACTGAGCTAGAGTGTTTACCTGAAGTGCTGAGCTAGAGTACTGAGCTAGAGTGCTCAGCTGGAGTCCTGAACTGGAGCACTGAGTTGGAGTACTGAGTGGGAACGCTGAGTTGAAGTGCTGAGCTGGAGTGCTGAGCTGGAGTGAGTACTGACTCCCTGGGCTCTGGACACTCGTTTTGAGAAATAACCTCACCGGCTCTTGGTGAACCATACAGTAGTTACTCAGAATTCACAGTGAACCAAAACTCCAAACATGTTTTTCCAAGCACACATGCTTTTGCTCTAGGAATGCACCCCTGCTTGGGCTGGCCAGAGCCCCTCTCCACGCCCACAGGCAGGCACCTATGTGCAGAGTATAACATGCCTCAACCTGCCCGTTGGGCTCCCAATCTCCCAAGCCTCCCATGTTTGTGTTACTAATTTTCCGGACCTCGGGGCAGTCCTTTCTCTTTCCCTTTTGCTTGTTATCTTGTTAGCTTTGGCCCATTGTTCCATCCTGTCAAGCTATTTTGAGTTTTAAAATATGTGACCTCCCACCCAGCTGCAGAGCCATCCAGACATCAGGGTTGTTCGATCTGCCCACGCAGAGACGCTATCAAAAGGAAGTGAGCTGTCTCACCCATCTCTGCCTGTAGGTCCCCTCTTCCCTGTGTACCTCCTCATAATGACAATTTAGCTGTGCTTTTAGTGTCAACGCAAAAATCTTCTGCTTTGTGGTCTGTGTAGTCTAAATTTCTCATTTATGAAGCTAGGACATTTCTGATCTCCAGTGAGTCTCAGAAGGCATTTTTAAGCTACAGTTTCTCAGCCATGACTGGGCACCATTTTCAGTTGGAATCACACAGCGCCAAGAGCAGAGGTCTCCTGATGTTTCTTTTGAAGCAGCTGAACCACAGATTTTTACAAATTAACGGAGCAATGACTAAGACACTTTTTAAAAAAGTACAATTTATAAGTTCCCTTTCCCACCATTCTTTGTTTCAGGAAAGGAAAACTGTTATGTTTAATTTGACACAGTTTTTTTTTAATATAACAGTAAAGTTACAGAAACAAAGAGTAGTGATTTGAAAATACATAAACAATTACTTACACACACAAACATACATACACATTATACACACACACACACACACACACATATATATATATATATATATATATATATATATATATATATATATGCATTATCCCTATGTGTACCTGGACTAAAGTCCCAGTACAGAAACCATACAGGTATAATTATATAAATACATTATCAATGAATTAGTTTTAATTTATGCTTTAACTCCTCCAGTCAAAGTGAGAGACAATAATGAGTTCTTCAGATCAAAGCCTCATCTTTAAATGAAAATCCCAATCTCTGGTTAGTGTTGCTTTTAGTTGGCTCAGAGGAAGGTGTAGTATATTTTTTTCTGACTAGTCAATATTGTTAGCCTTTTAAAACAGTGTTACACCTACAGAAAGTATCCATTTCAACCTGCAGTCTTTTCTCTACAACCTTTATCAGAAGCTATGTCATCCTTTTGTCTTCTTAGCTCCATGACTGTTCGGTGTGCCTGCCGGCATCCACAGTTGACGCCCTCCTCGATGATTCTGTCCCCACGGGAACAGCAGTAGTGGCTGTAGCTAAAAACCAGAGGAAGAGTGTAGGGTCCAAAGAACTGTAGTCATATTCTATCAGGTGTATATTTGTCCCTTGCTGATGGACGCTGGCATGATTTTTCATTTATTTTCTAACTGTTGTGGACAATGTTGCTCTACAGTTTAAGGAAGAGGATTGCTGAGGGCATGCACACATGGGGTTGAACTCCATGAGACGACACCAGACCATTCTCTGCAGAGATTATATGAATCCCTCTTCCTGTCGGCAGAACTGAGAACCTATTAGTCCTTACCATTCTCAATACTTGAGAATATCAGATTTAAAAGTTTTTGCACGCCAACTAGTTATAAATTAGTATTTATCCCATTTGGGACTTGCCTTTTTCTGACCACCAGCCACACTGAGTACCTCATCACTGGCTCTTCTTTATGTATTTTTCTTCTCTGCAGTGTTCTAACTCAAGGAACAAATCCCTATCAGAGAAAGTTGCTTTATTCCAGCCTTGGTATAGCAACTTTACAGTTAACTCAAGGTCTAGTAGAAACGATATGGTGACCCCATTTTACCATGGCACCTAACAACTGTTTCGGGGTCCTGTTTAAATGATCTATTGCTTTTGCTGAGTATAGTCTCTGTGCTTCATCGTCAGACTCAGCAAAACGACTTATAAAGCCCTGCTTTCGGCACCACATTTCCCCAGAGCCCACGCACTTCTAGTGGCCAGCAGCAGACCCAGATGCACGCGCTACAGGTTACGCACGGCACCTCTTTCCAAGGCCAGCTTGCAAAGGCTAGCCATGGAAGAAGGGTTTTGCCTTCATAAGGATGCCACAAGTAGTCTTCCATTTGGCAGGAAGTCGTTGGAACACACGGATGCTATTTTTAAAGTCTACTCTAATCTTTATCCTTTATATTTTCAGACCCCAGTGTCCAACGCTATTGTCCAAAGGGCAGCAAAAATAAATTCAGGGACAGGAAGCCCAGCGCCCTCTCACAGATACCTGTTGCAACTTAAATCAAAATCAGAACCGGAAAGACAATACATGAATGTGGGTCAGAGGGCAGTTGAGTGCAGCCTTTAGGGACTGCATCACTGACATCGCAGGGTTAAAACTGCACTTGCTGTCTCCAGCACCCTAGATGCCAGGTTTGCAGGAGAAATAGATACTGATAAAGAGGTTGTGACTTGGCAGTTGGAGCGTGGCTAAGAGAAGAGAGAGAGAGGGAATTCTCGAAAATTCTCACTTTCTTATCTAAAGTAAAAGACTGCTTTAAAACTCTTATTAGAATAATGGTGAGTGTTATGCCATTTACAACCGAGGAAAACTGAACTTGAATTAACTGAAGCTGGAGATGTAGTCGAAGTGGTGGTTAGTGTGATACAGGATACAGCTTTCCTCCGGGGCCTCTGATGCTGGTCCATCCTTCCTTCTGATAAGAAGGATCAGGCGGCTTACTTGTTCCCCGGTTACACCAGGAGTCTGCAGGCATCCGCATTCAAGTCTGATGGAGAGCGGGCAAGTTACAATTGGATGTGTGTCTTTCTTCTCTTAATCAAGGCCCCGTTTCCAGGCTACCAGCAGGTACCTAATACCCAAAATGAGTATTTCCTATCTGCCTGGTCCTTAGGCTTTGTCTGCTGCTGAGCTCTGATCCAGTAGACACTACCACTGGATCTGAGAAACTGACACTAAACCTGGCTTGCTCTGAAGTGGAGCAAAAACATCTCTTTCTGAAAGTCAGTCACGATTCCTTAGAACTCTGAGAAGGAACTGTTCAGTCTACAGTCTTTAGAATTTAAACAAAAGAAGCCGGCTGAAAGCAACGGGCCATTTGTGTGGGACTCTTGTCTGTAAAGTAAAAATTAAAATCTGCCCTGCTTTCAGTTAGATATGAACTGTAAATGCCAACAAGAGGACAGGGTCAGAGTTCTGAGAGCCAAGGAAGGGGTGGCGTGAACAAAGAACAAGGCGGTGGAGGACTGCCACGCAGGGGACAGCTGTAGGGCAGCAGGTTCATGGGTTGTTGTTGTGTTATGAAAAAGGAGAGTGAGTGTGTATGCGTTATACAAACGATGGAATACCTGACATGATCTAGGGATTACATTTGATTCATTTCTAAAAAGCGTCTCTCATTTAGGGTGAGATGAATGGGAAACTTGAGGTCCTCTTCCCCCTGCAACAGGAGCGAGCAAGGCCCAAGCCAGAATGAGCCGACTCTGCTTGATGACGTCATGGAACCGTGGCCCTGGTGTTCTGGGCCACCCACTCTCCAGGACACGCTCTCCATCTGCCTCTGTTCTTAACACCCATATCAATGAAGACAAACAACAACAACAAAACAAAAAGTAAAAACCCACTTCAGGACTGATGCGCAGGAAGTGTGGATGGGGTATCCACCCAGATGTGAGACACAGGTGAGCCAGATTAGCCAAGGACTGGTGTAGTGGAGGACAAATCCTAGAGGACCCTGTTCCAGTCTCCGTGTGATTCAGGGGAAAGCAGCCATGCGTTTCACTGATGGCTGTACCAAGCTAAAGGTATTATTTCAGAGACACATCTGATAAAATCCTGGCCACCTTCGCAGTGCTTTCTAGTGCCCCAGTTAGAAAGAATAAATACGGCCTGTGTTTCAATAGGCAGGTCCCGCTCCAAACACTTGTCTTCTACGGCAGCAGCTTCGTGTGCTGTGTGCTCCGAATGATGACCACAGCAACACTAACAATCTATAAAGGGACAATTATTGTGAGGTTTCATTCTGCCTATAAAAAATTGGAAGGCAGAAAACTATATAAAGAAAATGTGTAAAATATCCATTATCCTCCAACAGAAAAAAAAAAAACACAAACTTGCGTTAACTTCTGGTGCAGGCCATGTGTTCTTTTCTTAATGGAGACATTATTTTTCTTATTTGCCTATGCCTTCCTCTTCTTTCAGTATTTAGAACACATCGCTTTCTATTCTTCTTGTTTTTCTTTTTAAACGCACATTTCCAGGATCCCATTTGTCATTATTTTTAGAAGCATGCCTTCTAACAATTGCACAGGTCATCACGTGTCTCTATCACGGTTCATTTATGTCTCTGGCATTGGACATTTGTGGTGTTCCCAGTATCAAGACGTGATGTCATGTGACTCTGGTTGGATGCAATTCATTCTTCATGTCTATTATTTTCTAAGATATAGAATCTCTGAGTCAAAGGACAATGCTTTTAAAGACTTTTAAGAAAATAAATATACTAAATTGCTCTTCAGAAAGTGGTACTTATCTTTATCCTTGGCAGTATTACCTTCAGTGTCTCACAGGGTATCAATATTTTATTTCTCTTGATTTGATGGGGAAAATTGACATCATCTTGGCTCCCCCTTCAGTTCTTTAATTATCAAGGAATGACCTTGAACTGTTTGCTTATTATGTTTGTATATTTTAACGGTTAAGTATTTTTACCTAATATTTGGATATATTTACTTTTGCTGTTTATAAGAGCCTGTCTTGTAATGACAGTAACAGTGTGTTTATATGTGTTGCCAAAAGTATTCAACACTTCTTCTGCTTATTAAAAACTAATTGATATTTTCATAGGCGTGCAGATTTCTGTGCGCTCTTTCTTTACATTATCAGTTGTGGCAACCTTCCCCTTGGCATTCCCCTTTTCTTTCTTAGAAAGCTCATTTCCATAACAAGATCAAATAAACAACTTACTCTGTTTCAGTTTCTTTCCAGCTGTGTTAGTGTGTACAATTACTTCATTCACCTTGATCAGTTTTTGACTTTGACATCAAGGCAGACTCTAGTGCTGATTTCATACAGATAGCTAACTACTTTTCTGGCATCGTTTGATAATTGTTCTCATTTCAGTTTGGGTTGTGAGGTTAGAATTGCTGCCAGAAAGCATAGAGAAGCAAGTTCTGAACTGAGATGAAAGCAGCCTTTCCTTCAGAATCCTTAAGATCCCCTGCTGGGTCTCAAGGTCATCTTAAACCCCCAGCCTCTTGATGCTTCCTCTCAAAGGCAGGCTTTAGTTCAGATCTGGTCACAGACAAATATTACCCTCATTGTTCAAAATTCAGTTCTGATTTACATATATATATATATATATATATATATATATATATATATATATACAAAAAACAAAAACAAACAAAGCCAACCGTGCTGTGATGAAAAGAGGGCCATCCCCCAAAACGAAACCCAGCGCTTCAAAATTGCTGAGATGAAAGCCGTCTGTCCACCTCCCATCCCCTATTGTGTTTGCTTTTGAACCACTTCACACTTTTTAAAAAGAATCTCTACTCCTGTGAGGTCCACGGTTGCCACACTATCCAAATCAATATCAAACAAAAGTCCTAATGGGTCACGGAGGCTGCAGCCTTCTAAAATAGTGCTCTGTAATCAGGCGTCTCTCTGCAGGAAACAGAGGAAGCAGGCCTGGAGACAGCAATCCCCGGACTTGCTTTTTTTTTTTTTTTTTTTTTCTTTCTTTCTTTCTTTTCTTTTTTTTTTTTTTTTTTTTTTTTTTTCCCAGAAAGGACAAAATGGCTCTTCTGGCAACTCCTGACTCAGGAAATCACTGAATTGAGTAGTCAATCTGTGGAGCAATTTACCATGTCATCCACTTCCTGGCAACAGATATTTGGAAGCATTTATAGTCTAATTCAAACTCTGTCAGCACGAGGTTGCTGGTGCTTTGCTGCAAGACCTTCAGGGTCAGAGGTTTCTCTGCAGTTTCTCCACCACCAGGACTTTTCGGCTCCTTCCGCCCTGGCCAGGCTCCACCAGTCTCATCTCCCCTTTGATTTTAGTCTTGGTCAAGCAAGTCCTTGTCTTAAGAACTAAATATAAATTGTGTTTGGGTGGGTGGAGGTCCCTGTAGTGTTTTCTCTGGAAAACACAGTTGAGTGTGGGAAACCGTGAAGATACACCTGTGTGCCCAAGCATTTGAAGTAGGGAGGTGAATAAACATGGGCTGTGGGTGATAAGAATTCTGTACTGGAATGGATAGTTTCATACAGCTGGCTAAGGTGTGTCCAAAAACCCTAATAGCAAAACAGGCATCACCAATACAGCAGGACCATGCCCATGCTACATGCATGGCTACATTATTACCACCTGAGAACTGCAGATGACTTAGGTTAAGGTGAGGATGCTCCCAGAGCTCAGCAGTTAGTCACATTGCTACTGTCTTGTTCAGGACCCTGTGGCTGTAGCAACAAAGCCCAGAAATTCAGGGCCCATTCATCCTGAGGCACTGAATGTTGAAAAGGGGAAACTGAAGAAGACATCCTAAACACCCGGTAGTTTCCAAAGGTGGACGCCACAGCTTCCTGGAAATTTAAGTGAACTTCTCAAGTTCTTTCCTGCCTTTGGCTCTTGCAGCCCTATGAGGCCATTTCCCAGACTGTCAAGGATGGGCAATTAGGAGGGTAAGTCTGATTGTTATAGTTCGCAGAGGCCCTCACTGGTGGGGCTAAGATTCTGAATGTGACCCCCAACCCCCCCAGTCTCATATCACATTCTCTTCTCTGTACAGATTACATTATTCTCTGTACCCCTTGTTCTCCTGAGGAATAAAGTGAGATATTAAGATCTAACTTTGTTAAGAAAACAACAAGAAATTACATTTCAGCATCTGGGATAGTACTTTGCAGAAGGAAGGGTACATTGTTATTCTGATAGTAAGCCTGTGTTACTTTTCTGTCTCTAGTCTTATTATTACAAAGACATGCTGTTTACCTGGACAAGGAATATGGAGCTCACTCAGCACATGAGTGAAATGTCACTTTACATGCCACCATGTGTTTCAGTTATATCATGAACTCTCCCAGATATCCACTGTGCATTTATTTAACTTCAAGGGACTCACACAAAAATCCATGATTCTTAAGCATTGTCATGTTTTTTTTAACAAGAATCTGCCTCCACGTCAGGTTCTGGGTACTTGAGAATGAATTAAAATTCACAGGCAAATACTAAAATAAGAGACTATCAACTAAGAGGACACAGCTGTTTCTCTCCACCTTGCTTTTCATCTACTTTTCTGTGGTCTTACCCAGTCGAGGGACAAAACACACATGCCCTTCCGGAACCATGAATAAAACATGAAGATTGCTGTGTATGATTACAGGCAATTTGCTATTCAAATTCACTAATGGGGATACTCATCAGGGAAAGTATCCCCAAACCTTCCTACTAGGAACTAAATCCCAAAGGTTAGCATTTCAAAAACTACATAATTTGAATATATTTTTGAGCCAGCCAAAGGAAAATTATATTGATTCTACATGTTCCAGCTTGGAGTTAGCTCAGGAATTCCTTTACCTTTTCTAGGCACAAACTAATAGTATCTTTTTCTTTCCCTGGTAGAAAAGTAGACTTTTTTTGAAGGGGGGGGAGGGTGAGGTGGGGGGAGTGGAGAAGAGAACATGTAATGGCAGAACATGTAATTCATTCTGCATTGTGCTGCAGTATTGGAGAGTGTAAACGCTTATACAAATCTTTGCTTCACAGAATCTGATCTGGGTAGAGAAAAAAAATCCTCCCCTACATCAGGTATCAGTGCAGGGCTATATACCAAGCTAATCCCCCTCTCTAAAACTTTGAATTGTATTATGGGCGTTTATAATACCTTTGTAACACCACTAGGTGTGGTGGTATAAACCTGTACCCTCTGGAGGATGGGGGAGGATTGTGATTTATAAGTTAGCTTGGTATAAAGGTGTGAGGTGCCTGTAAAAGAAGAGGAGGAAGAGGAGGAGGAAGAAGGAGAAAAAGATGATGATAAAGAGGGAGAGGGAGAAGAAAGAGGACTAGGAAGAGGAGAAGGAAGAGGAGGAAGAAGAGGAAAAGGAAGAAGAGGATGAGGAAAGGCAAGAGGAGGAAGAGGAGGAGGAAGAAGGAGAAAAAGATGATGATAAAGAGGGAGAGGGAGAAGAAAGAGGACTAGGAAGAGGAGAAGGAAGAGGAGGAAGAAGAGGAAAAGGAAGAAGAGGATGAGGAAAGGCAAGAGGAGGAAGAGGAGGAGGAGGAAAGGCATTTCAGTAAAGTGTAGAACCTTACATAAAAATAACTTTATACTCTGGAGTTACTCCTATTCATTTCGACACATTTTAGTAGAGGTTAGAATTCCTGGTTTGGGCCAAACCTCTGGATCTCTAAATTCAACTTCACATACTATATCGTGTGTTTTCTAACTTCTATAATACCACCACCACCTATGCTATGGAACCCAGAGATAATAATGACTCTTATGGAGTTACTATGAAGATTAAGTAATACCTTCTATGTAAAGCACAGAGTCATGCTGTAATGTAATATACAGTAAACCTACTATGTAAAGCAGAGTCAGGCCATAATGTAATAAATGTACAGTGTTGCATGTAGTTTTAAGAAACACACTACTGCCTTCATCCAGGAGCTGTTATACTACCAGCTCCCTTTTGTTCCACCTGGCTCAGCTCTGGGATCGGCCACTGCCAGCCCTGACCAGGGACCCTTGAATCCATGGACAAAAGACACACAGACAGCTCTGTAACTCTAGCTTGCTCACTAGGCACAATATTTGCTGGGAGCAAATATCTCCTGCCTGGAAATGTGTGCCCTTACCAATTTATTATCTCTGTCTCTCCTTCTGCCCTAAACTTGGTGGCTAGTTCCAATTAGCCCCTGTCAGACATCAGCAGGCCCTAGCTTTCCCTGAGGCCTTACATGATTGCAGCGTCCTCCTTCCTCCAAAGCATGGCAGAAAAGCTCCTTCTCCCCTTCCCTCGTCTCCTCCTCTTGGGACCCAGAAGTCCCACTTGTACCTTCCACCTAGCAGTTGGCTCCTGGTTTTCTTTATTGACAAATCAAGAACCAATTAGGGAACGAGACTTTAGTATCAGAGCCTCCCCTTATAAATACCTACTANGTAAAAAACAGAGTCACGGTGTAATGTAATAGATATACAGTAAACCTACTATGTAAAGCATAGTCATGTCATAATGTAATAAATGTACAGTGGCTCCTTGTTTTGTCTCAGCTGTTACTATTATTTAGGTGATGGGTGTCAAATGATCAGACTTTTAGTTTTTAACTTCAATCCTATGTTATTTAAAAGTAATCAAAATAGAAGACATGAGAATAATAGTATCTTTCTTTTTTTTCTGTTTATTTTCTGGTAACTGTGTTCATGTGTTGTGACATCAATGTAATTTCCTTTCAGAAAGGCTAGTAGACAGAACCCCCTGCCAAGGCAAGAGTCTTGGCAGTCTTTGTGGTCCATGGTTGATGTCTTAAAACAGTATACATTCACTTAAAGAGGTGCTTAACGTTACAAGCCAGTGTCAAGCCAGAACTTGGGCTCCCACAGGGCCCTGTGAAATTCCTGGCAATGTGTGATTTCCAGAGAAGTCCACAGTGTGTCTTAGTACAGCCATTTAACAATGTCGTTATAGAGTTTAATCTAAACCTTGCAAGGCCCCTGAAAAATCAGTGTCACCAGCTAAACATATTCTCTCTGTCCTTCAGATCCTCTATTCACAACAAAGCATTTTCTATAATTAAGATTATATATTATTCATGCTAAAAATAAACATTTTGAAATTACTTTAATTGTGCTTGCTTTGTGGGTCCTCCCACTTTGAGATAGAAATAGATTTCTTTATAAATAAAAAACGATTCCCCTTCAGAAGTCATAGGGAGGACACAGTAGCCCAACTAAAGCAGTCAGCTCCCTCCCGAGCCTCGATTCCCCAGAGTAGGTGCTTATTTAATTGACAATAAGCCAGGCTCATCACATAAAAATCAGAGGCATACCCTGCCATGCCCAGCTTCTTATACAGTGATTATTTTGACAGATTTTCCTGCTTGTGAAACCCATTTTACAGCCATTGCAAGTACTCGGTATTCTGACCCCATTCCAATTGTTTTATTACGTTAGATTATTTAATTGCTACCACAGTTCTGTGAGCACCACTGTCCTATTTTTCCAAATGGCAGAAAACCGTAGACACTTCAAATAAGGAGCTAATATTCAAACCAATAATATCTAGTTTCAAAATCCTAAAGCTCAGGCAGTTATGCATATTTGTTTCATAATTCCTCAATGAAAGTTGCTATCTTTTCATTAGGGGACAACACACACCATATTTTTACTTTAGTAAGATGTTAAGGAATGCATACAACTGTAATACCAGCTTTGGGGAGGCTGTATTAGTCAGGGTTCTCTAAAGTCACAGAACTTATGGAATATCTCTATATATTAGGGGAATGTATCATAATGACTTAAAGTCTATAGTTCAACTAACCCAACAATGGGCAGCTGTGAATGGGAAAACCAAGAATCTAGTAGTAGCTGAGTCAGTCCCATGAGGCTAGTTGTTTCACCCGGTCTTCTGTATACACTGGAATCCTGAAGAAGTAGGTTACAACAGATGTGCTGGCAAGTAAGTGCAAGCAGGTGGAAAGAAGAAGTCTTCCTTCTTCCATTGTCCTTATGTGGGCCTCCAGCAGAAGGTATGGCCCACATTAAAGGTGTACCTCACCTGGAAGTGGAACTTGCTTTGTTGCAGGCTGACCTTGAACTCAGAGATCTGCTTGCCTCTGGGGTTAAAGGTGTGTACTGCTTTGCCTGAACCTAAGCTTTTCCTGGCCACAATACCTCAAAATCTGGATCAAAAGCCTGTGTCATCCATGTCAAGATCCATGTCAAACCTGTGTCTTCCAGCCTCAAGATCTGGATCATGGGTGTGTCCTCCATTGCTGGATTGTGGTACATTCCAGGTGTAGTTAAGTTGACAACCAGGAATAGCCACTATACAGACCAAGGCAGGAAAGAGGTATTTGAGGCTACCCTGGATACATAGTAAGTGAGCGTCCATCTCAAAAAAAAAATAAATAAATAAAATAAAGTAGGAAAGAAAGGAAGACAGGAGAGGGGGGGAGGTTGGAAAATTAAACATCTCGTAATGAAAAGTTTTGTAATCATATATTCCAAGAATATAATTTATTGATTACCAATACAAAAACTCCAGACAAATGGTTGTTACATTTTACATTTATTGTCATCTTTTGGCTTAAGCCTAGAAATCACACATTAAGGTTTAATACTTCACTTCAAAGAACAAAAGTCCTTGCTCTACAGTGGCAAAGCACCATGTTATAAGACCTCCCTGACAGGAGCCACTCTCTTCTCCCCTTTCAAGGGTCTCCAAGGAGATACAGGGCCCCTGCTGGCTATCTATTCCTCAAAGACATAAAAGTCCACGTTCGTTCGCTAACCTCCCTTCTCAGCCACACTGAGATGCACCTTCGGACTTTTTAATATTCTCTGACACCCCAGCCAATCCATAAAAGTTTATTTTAATCAAATTATTGTGTGTGTGTGTGTGTACACATGTATGTATTTGAAAATGTTTTGTCTACACATTTTCATTACAAACATATTTTCCTTTAGCATAACCCTTACCGTAAGCAGCACAGGACCCAGGTGAAGGCCCTGTGTGTTGGCCCTTGCCTGAAGTGGCATTATTAGTAGTTTCATTACATTAAATTACTAAGTTGGTTGCTGAGGGAATCATATGTAATTATTGCAGAAATCATAAGCACGTGAGCATCAGACAAAGATTAATTTACAACACATGAAAGAAGACATTTATCAGTGAATAGCTATTATCCAGGGCTGGAAATAACCTGGAAGTCTATTTATAGGCACCAAAGTCCCCCAGTTGCCTGGAGGTTAGGGCTTCCCTTTGAGCTGATGTAAACACAGTTTCCTCCCAAATCTCTGTTTATATGTCTGCTCGGCAACCCTGCGCCAGGCCCTGGTGCTAACCTTTCTCTGTGGCTGCTCCCTCATCCTGTTTATAGGCCGCAGAGGGTTACCATAGATAGATAATTGTTTAAATCTCCAAAACTTTGGAAGAACCAGTTGGCTTTTCTTTTGCTCCAAGGAGACTCACTCTCGTGACAGGTCTTTAGCTAGAAAAATCATTTCTAAGAGACACTCACTTAAAATTCATCGGCCCACCCATGCAAATTCTGCCACTATTGGAATGATATCAAGTCTCCTCAAAGGATAAATTACACTGTTCTCCACAGTGAGTTTCCTTATATTGTCTCAGAGTATTTATACATACATACATACATACATACATACATACATACATAGCTTCTTGGGCTCTACAACAAACCAATTACACCAGGATCTCCTCTTTAAGTTCCCCTTGGATTCCAGAGAATAACTTCAAGTGGAGAAAAAACAAAATACACTAAACAAACAGACAAACAAACCTGAGTCATTATTCATTACAATCAATCACACAACTGTTCTATGTATGATTGAGTGTACAATAATTTTTGTCAAAACCTTCTGAACAATTTTAGTCAATGTGAAAATGGCCAGGCTGCTTGTATGCAGGAATAGAGACTCTGGCTGTGTGCACAAAGCAATGGTTGGGATTAGAGGACTGCAATTGTGTCATTGCAGCAAGCATCACCCCCTCATCTGATTCTCCTTGTAGCCTACACCTTTTAAAGAATGGGACAGGCAGACAGGCAGACCAATAGTTTCCAGAGCTTTCTCAGCATAAAGGGAAAAACTGGGTTCTGACTCCATCCATGGAACTCCACTTGAAAGGAAAGAATTAGGACACTCCCTTGATGTTAGCGGCGACTCCCCACCAGAGATCAAAAGACAGTCTTGAAAAGAAGCCATAGAGAGTCTTCAGTGTGAGTCAGGGGACAGCAGAGACCAGCGCCCTGAGGGTTACATTTTTGAGTTGCTTTCCACCCACCCAGGATATCAGACAAGGAAGGCATAATGTTGAAAATCAGCTCAATACTGACAAAGAATAAAGCAGCCACGAGTGAGTGCTGGCCAGACCCCCCCCCCAAGTGCTGTGCTGGCCGGAACCCCACACTCGTTTTGAAATTCTACTACAGGTTATCAACAGTTTCATGGAAGATCAACAATAGGCAAGGTATCTTCGTGGCCATGATGAAATTTCAAAAACAAGGCCATTCCAGAACAATGTCCCAACCCACAAGCAACAAAGTGCACTGACCTCTGTCTTCCCCTGTTCTGACTGGCGTGAGCCTTGCTGCTGTCTGTCCATTCACACTAGCCTTTATGAACTTGCTGTTCCACGATCAAGGAGTGAACCCTATTCCATCTCATTCAGAGTAGATCTCCACTTCCTTAGGCGCTCCCCCATGTAATCTAGTGGGAACCCAAATCCTGCAGTCCTTCTCCATATCCTTCATGATCTTGTTCTTCCTCATGGCAGCGAGTTATAGACTGGTCTAACTCAACGAGGTGGATGTTCCCAGTGGTCTCCATCCAGAAGGCACGGGCAATGTCTTCACGATACATGAAGTAGAAGACCCTTCAGGAGCAGAGGTCAAAGAGGAGTGCCTCGCTCTTGAGTGTTCAGAAGGTTGGAGTGGATAATCTTGTAATTTGGGCTCTGCACAACACCTTTCTTGAAAACGGCCATGAAGTGTATGCCGTAATGAAACCTATTGTCGTATATAATGAACATGTGCTAACAAAAAAAGGAGTTTTAAAGGGTAAAGTACCATAATGTATGTATGAAATGCCGTAATGAGACCCATTTTACTTTGTATGCTAACTGAAACATTAATTTAAAAATGAGGACATAGAAACTAGCCACGAAGAAGACACCTGCAGCCCTCTGGGAGGGGGGACACCGGAAAGGAATCATCTGACAGCTGACAAGCTAATCAAAAAATAAAACCAAAGAAGGTTGCCCTGGCTGGGTTGATAAAGGGTGTTTCTAGGAGCTATAAATTATCCAGGAACCCAGCCCCAGGCTAGGCTACCTCCTGACCAGTTAGTTGTTAATCAGAGAGGCTCCCAAGGCCACAGAACATAGGCTATGGCTATTGATGTCCATCGGCCATCAGATCCAGCTGATAAGACCCACTGCTGAAGAGGCCACAAGCTTTGGCCACAAGACCTAGAAAAATGTACCTGTAACTGGGCTAAAAGTGTCCCCCCTGGTGGATAACCCTTACATTACCAGAGTGTTATTGATGCAGGCTGGTTGTCTATGAGAAAATCGTCATTTGGAGTCTTGCTTGGGTGCAGATCCTGATCGCTACAGTACTGATCACACTGGCAGGTTAAGCTTACTGTTACAGTAGTAGTGAACCAGTTATTGAAGTAACCACTTCTTAACATTGGGGGGGGGGGGACTGATGCTTATGTCACAGGAGGATTTGAATTTGTGCCTGCTACTATAAACCTGTTCTAAATTCCCTGAATAGAGAGCTCCTAGGCCTAAGTAGAGAAGCTGCTGTGGTTGATTTGCTGAGTGGGCATTATGAGAATGTTGAATTTCCCTCTAAATAACAGTTTATGTCCTTAGAATAATGTTATTGCCAGCTTCAGTCAGAGAAACAGCTACAGGCTTCAAATGCCTAAATCTGCTCCTGTGCACAGCCACAGCCATATTTAAGAACCGAATGCATTCTTCATTCCCAGGTTCTTGATTCCTGATTCATCTCTGTCCACGTACCTTGGCAGACATTCACTTACACATGCACACCGTGCAGCAAATGTTGCTTAGTAAATTAGGTATTTGCAGTGCCAAACATACTTTCCCCATACAAAGTGGGTTCCAGGTGGCTCTTTATCAAGCCCAGCGAGTAAATGGCTGTGGATCCACAACTCAGGTGATGGTATTAAGAGAGTAGACTTAACCCCCTGGCACCACGTCCAGGACAGAGGGTAGAGTGGAAGGAAGGTAGGCCCTGGATCATGGTCTGCTTAGCATGACACGTGTGTCATGGTACCGGGGTCTAGTGGTTCCAAGAAGAGTCAACGTGTTCTCCAAGGAATTCCAAACTAGGAGGTGGGCAGCTGAGGCTTATCCAGCAGAGGCGAGATCACTTGGGCATGATGCTCTCAGAGTGAGACCAAGGGAGGGCAGTGGATGCAGGCATGCTCACCTATGTGCCCAGCTCTAAGACTGCTCTCCACGCTAATGATCTCAGAAGAAGGCACATTGAATCAAACAGGATCCCACCCCGGAGGAGGAGGTGTCACACGTTACCAGTCTCGTGACTCCACGCACGCAAGTCTAACTAATTACAAGCACACTTATTAACTTATTAAATATAGATGTCGTTCAGGGACAACTAGTGCTCTCTAAGAGAAAGTTAAACAGAAATGTTTGCTTTTGAAAGCACATTGCCTTAGGGATAGAAAAACAGAAACACCTGCTGTCCTTCCAAAATATTATGGATGTTGTCTTTTAATAGCAGTCAAAAGGCAAACTAGAATGCACACATTCTTGCCGTCTCTGGCATTAGGAAAGGACACCCGTGTACACGCTTCCACTCCTAACCGACTTGTTTAGAATTCAATTCTTCTTCCGGTCTGACTACAAACCACTGAGAACCAAAAAGGATAAGCTATGCCAAGCTCATGAGTGGTCTCCAGTGGAAACATTTCATCTTCTCTTGCTCACTCGGGAAGCCACAGCAAACCAGGTTTGACAGCTGACCTCAACAGGGTTTCCCCCCCCTTAATCCGCATGACAGAGAGGAAAAATTGACTTATGATCAAATTAAGAACATTTCATTTCATTTTTGCCCACAGCACTCTGGCGAATGTTACTGTATGAGCTCATTCTGCCACTGACACAAGGAAGAGTCAAGGGTAGTGTTTGACTCCCCTCCCCCGGGGTGTTTGGGCAAACAGAGGAGAATAATTGTTTATTTTGAGATATGCAAATAGTTAAGCAATTCCAAATAGATGTCTGGTGTTCAGAGATTACTGTGGAAGGCATGTAGACACAAATGACAAAGTTTGGTACAGACATCCACCTCTAAGAGAAAGGACAAAGGAAAGACTCTTGGTGACCATCTTTGGGGACAGTGCTTCTCAGATTTAAATGTTCAGGGTGACTCACGGAGGGTGGATTTTCCACTGTGGGTTACTCAAGGTCAGGACGGGAGTCTGAACTCTGCACATATAGTAAGAGCTCGGCTGTCCCTGCAGATGTTTGGTCCCGGACAGTGCTTAGAGAATTCAAAGGATTTTGAAGACAATAAATACAGAAAACGGGGGAAATGAACCTGGAAAGGATTTTGTGACACCACAGATGGACAGATGGATAGGGAAACTTAAGGAAGAGAAAGTTGAGCGAAGGTGTGTGGGCTTCAAAGGAGCAAGAATGAAAAGGAACAGTGAACTTGTCAGCCCAAGAGGTCCCGCAATGACCTCTCTAAGCCAGGTTAAAAAGTCTGAAGGTGCATCTCAGTATGGCTGAGGAAGGGAGGTTAGCGAACGAACGTGGACTTTTATGTCTTTGTGGAATAGATAGCCAGTAGGGGCCTTGTATCTCCTTGGAGACCCTTGAAAGGGGAGAAGAGAGTGGCTCCTGTCAGGGAGGTCTTATAACATGGTGCTTTGCCACTGTAGAGCAAGGACTTTTGTTCTTTGAAGTGAAGTATTAAACCTTAATGTGTGACTTCTAGGCTTAAGCCAAAAGATGACAATACATGTAAAAACTCCAGACAAAAATTTACAATAAATATTTTGCTGCTAAAACTCATAAAATTATAGCTAATTTTTGTACACACATAGAAAAGATGGAAATATGTAAAAGCAATAATAGTTATATTATTTTGGAACAAATAATTTAATATTTTCTTAAAAGAAAGTAATCATATAAAATTACATATATAAGTATTTATATATTTATATACCATATATATATATATATATATATATATATATGATGTGATATGATTTCACTTTATAAATAGCCAACAGCTGCTGAGAGAAGAATTAGTCCTCCCCAATGATGAACCCATGAACTGGCTATCCAGACCTAGACACATATACATGTAGACAACACTAAATGAACTCAGCATGTTGTATTTATGTGTTTATTCATTTCTATATATATGTAACAACAATGTTTAAAGAAGAAAAGGCTGTGAATTTGGGAGGCAGGGGGCAGAGATGAGAGGGCTAAGAAGTAAGAGAGGGAGAGGAAGAATGAAATAATTATATTTTAATTAAATGTAAAAGTAAATAATCTATGTTTGCAATAAAGAAAAAATTAAATTTTTCTACACAGTAAAAAAAATACAAAAGAATTTAAAATTCTTCTCAACTACAAAATAAAAAATGTTATTTTTCCTTTCCTAAATAAACACAGCAACAGAATGATGCTTAACATATTCTGTGGTGATATATATTGGCACACTTATTCTACATAGTATTATTTTCTTTCTCTATTCATTGCCAAGAAAATAAAATTAAAGATCTTTTTTTTTCTATTTGTAAAGGAATGAATGCTGTTGCTTCATAAATGCAGATAACTTGCAAAACAATTTTCTCTTGGAACCCTTCCCTGGCTCCTCCATTCATTAAAATATAATGTATTTCTGATTTTCTCCTGCTACAAAAGCCACATTTGGAAATCAATTAGTAAACCACAGAAATCTGTCAAATTGGTTTTAAATGCCTAAGTGAGGAAAAAAAAACCCTTTGGCAATATCTTATTAACTGGGTAACTATTTCTAAAGCAACAGAACAGACCAAAGATCTATTTCCGGCTTCTATATCTGGAAGTGAACTGTTTAAGCGCTTTTCTCCGTATTTGTCAACTCATTTACTCAACTGTGGACACTTTAGTGAAGGCTTCTGAGAGTCTCTAGCAACTTTGATCTCTTAAAACACAAAGCCTGAAGACAATGACATTCCTGAGAGACTAAACTTAATAAAATGAAGTGAAAATGACTCATGCTGCCTTTAGCAGAGGAGGAGGAGGAGGAGGGGAGGAGGAGGAGGAGGGGGAGGAGGGGTGCCTCATGGCTTTATGTACAGGTGTTACCTGTCCCCCAGATGCTGCCATCATCATCTGTCTGGTGCTGTGAGCCACAGGGACAGGCCTAACAAGTCTCCACCGCAGATAATACTCTGGTCCAAGTTTTTGCCTAGGATATTGTGTTAAGCAATTGTTTGTTTACCATGTATATACCATGTATATACACAGAAAATAATTATAAATATAATTAAATATATGTAATAATTTAATATAATAATTATAATTATATCTAATTAAATATAATAGTTCTGAAGTGGAGTTTCTCTAGCCATAACCTTCCCTGAGTTAGTATTATCGATTACTGTGTATTTATGAATTAGTAAGTGAATGATGGCATATGCTAATACCTTTAACTAATTAACCCAGAAGCTATTGACTCTTACAGCCATGTTAGATATATATGCATCTGTCTGCTACTCCCTCCTTTTGGCTGACTCTGTCCCTCTCAAAGGTGCTTTCTCTCTTCCCTCCCAGCTGCCAAGGAACAGTGTGTATCATTAATAATATCCCTGTAACCATCTTTGATGGTCCCCAAGGCATTGCTCCCAAATTTCTCCTCCTTCACTGCTGGGTGATTTACAAGCCTTTATAGTTTCCAGAACCTGTTCTCTTAGTTTCTGTCTGTAGAGGCAGGGCCTTTTAACTGTATGGAAGCTGCATGCATCCTTAGATTCAGATCCCATGTGCATGCCAGTGAACTGGAGAAAAGCATGGGCCTTAAGTCTATGTGTAAGGAAGCTTGAGAACCTCCAGCCACCCTGGTACAATTCTTGGTTACAGCAGAAAAGAGAAAGGTTTCACTAGAATGTGACACTTCTCTTCCTGTCTAATGTCTAGAGACCTCTATGTCTGAGTCATGGCAAACACTGAGAAAACAACCCAAAAACTGCTTAGCCAAGAGTTCATTTGGGGCACAAGCATTGGTGTGTGTGTGTGTGTGTGTGTGTATGTGTCTAACCTGTTTAACAGATAAGAGGTATAACCAAAGGAATGGGTTGTGAGCAGTTCAAAAGGCCATGATAAATCTCTACAGTGAACAGCTCAGAAGCAGTAGGGTTCTTTTGTCTCGAATTCTATGATCAGGATGCCAAAGAGGTTGTGTTCTGTAGGGTTCTGTTGTGTGGAATTCTATGATCAGGATGCCAAAGAGGTTGTGCTCTGAGGACAAGCTCCTTTCATGAGTACAAACTACTAATATCTCATGGTAGCCGCGTCTGGAAGAAAGAGCTAGTTAACCATCTCGCCTTCTCTCGGGTACCACTTTCCCTTAGAAAGACTGTGCCTTCACAGGGGCGCATTTGGGAGTAGGGTTTCAGTACGCAGATGCTGTGACACAAACATTTAGACATTTACTGTCTGATACATCAAAGCCTGACAGACAGGATTGTGCACAGCACTGGGGGCCCAACACAGGTGGTCCCCAGTGGGCAACAATTATCCTCCTGAAAACAGCTAGAGTCACAGAGGGTTGCCAATGCCAGGGCGGGGCACTCAGGAATTGTGGCGACACACAGCACAACCATGCTGGGGCAGAAAAAGAGGACAAACCCCAGGGAGGCACATGGAACCCGAATCCATCGATTTTTCCTGCCCTTGGGGATAACCAAGAAAGCATCAATTTTACAGAGGCCTGAGGAGAAGAGAAACCAGCAGAACATTTCTCAGCTCTCAGGAACTGTAATGTACACATTCACTTCACTGTACAGGGATTCTAAATACATTAAATTTCTATTTTCAGAAATGCCAACTGCTGTTATACAAAATAAAATTAAAGCAAAGCAAAGGTATCAGAGAATATTATTTAGAGTGCTAAGAAAACAATCCTCTAGCGCTTGGGAGGGATAAGTGGAAGGTCAGAAATTCAAGATCATCCCTGGCTACACAGCAAGTTCAAGGCAAGCTTGGGATAGATGGGGACTCTGTCTCACTAAGTGAATAAGTAAATAAAAGGTAAAGTGATAAAAATCAAATGAATAATAAGCTTATTATTTCATTTGCAGCTTTAGAAAGCTCCAGACACTTGCTATCATATGCATTCACGTGTCTGAGGGAAGATGAACTCCTTCAGAGTCGTACATGTCCAGAGTCTAAGCCAGTGGTTCTCAACCTTCCTGTTGCTGGCACCCTTTAATATGGTTTCTCATATTGTGGTGGCCCCATCCATAAAATTATTGTTTTGTAACTTCATAAACTGTAATTTCCCTACTGTTATGAATTATAATGTAAACATATAATATGTAAAATATCTGATATGTGACCGTATGAAAGAATCATTTGACCCCTTAAAGGGGTTGTAACCCACGGGTTGAGAACCACTGGTGTCAAGGGAGATCTTCACTGTGGGCACCAAATGGTCAGCTCTGATTAATTACTGTGAAGAAAACAGTGTCATAAGAGGTGTCCAGATGAAACGGGACATGCATGTCTTCTTAGGTGCTTGAAACAGAGCTACAGACAGGGCCAGGAAGACAGGACTAATAAGCTCCCAGATCTGCTGGGAGGAGACAAGAGGCGGTCAGCTGCTTGTGGCTGTGACTTACTTCTCACTAGGACCAATTTCACGGGCAGGATTTCCAAAGCCATGAACACTGGAGTTCTAGGACACCCCAGACTCAGTTCTCACTCATCAGCACAACGCTGGACCAGAGTTAGATGTGACAAAGACTAGACGTTGCCAAATTGTTCGCACAACTTCTAATCTGACACTCCCCTACCGTTACAGATGTTGTTATATTTTTAATTCCTTCCTCAGCTTATTTGGCTATTAGAATTGATATGTAAGATAACTTCCTCATTAATGGGGGAACAGAAACAAAACAAGAAACTCTAATGAATCCTTCTTAGCTGAATTCACTGTGTGGGGTTTTAAGAGCTCTTTGGTGAGAACTTTTCCTCAATTGAATAATATATAAATGCATCACTTATAAGACCGGTAATCTCCAGATGTCCCTCAAACGAGGAATGGATACAGAAAATGTGGTACATTTACACAATGGGCTACTCAGCTATTAAAAACTACTCAGCTATTAAACTACTCAGCTATTAAATTTATAAAATTCTTAGGCAAATGGATGTATCTGGAGGATATCATCCTGAGTGAGGTAACCCAGTCACAAAAGAACTCACTTGATATGCACTCACTGATAAGTGGATATTAGCCCAGAAACCTAGAATACCCAAGATACAATCTCCAAAACACAAGAAAATCAAGAAGGAAGACCAACACATGGATACTTCATTCCTCCCCAAATTAGGGAATAAAATACCCATGAAAGAAGTGGCAGAGACAAAGTTTGGAGCTGAGATGAAAGGATGGACCATCCAGAGACTGCCCCACCCGGGGGCCCATCCCATAATCAGCCACCAAATGCAGACACTATTGCATATGCCAGCAAGAACTTGCTGAAGGGACACTGATATAGCTATCTCTGTGAGGCTATGCCAATGCCTGGCAAATATAGAAGTGGATGCCCACGGTCATCTATAGGATAGAACACAGAGACCCCAGTGGAGGAGCTAGAGAAATTACCCAAGGAGCTGAAGGGGTCTGCAACCCTATAGGTGGAACAACAATATGAACTAATCAGTACCCCCAGAACTCCTGTCTCTAGCTGCATATATAGCAGAAGATGGCCTAGTCAGCCATCGTTGGGAAGAGATGCCCCTTGGTCTTGCAAACTTTATATGCCCCATACAGGGGAATGCCAGAGCCAAGTAGTGGGAGTGGGTGGGGAGGGGAGCAGGGGCGGAGGGAGGGTATAGGGGACATTCGGGATAGCATTTGAAATGTCAATGAAGAAAATATCTAATATAATAAGTTAAAAAAGGGGGGGGGCGTAATCTGTGTGCTGTATCCTGGAAGACTCTAAATAGAGTTTTTAGCATGTTTTCCAGGAAAGCAATAGACAATTAAAGATGAACAGTTTCTTTGATGATCTAGGAAAAGTGAGTGGTTGGACCAAGCTCTCAGGAATCAGACAAAGGAGGTGACCAAGAAAACACAGCAGATTACGCAGTTGTCATTGTCAGCCCCTTCCTGCCTGTCACCTTAATCCTTGGCTTTGGCGACTTCCCTAGTGCAGCTCATTCTTCCAACAGCGAGGAGGGACTACCCCAAGGGCAAACACGGATATGATGCCTGGAAATCCTGGCCGGGTTAGGCTCTGTCAAGCCATTTAAGTCTCGATGAAGGTTTTTTTAAGTGTTTAATAACATATTCATACCAAGTGAACAGGAAGCAGACAGGTTCATCACAAGTTCAGCTTTCAACCCACCTCTTCCCTCTGCCTTTCAGTTTGAGACAGTCTGCAGGACTTAAACTGAATTTCACACTGTGCACACTCACATCTGGGCTCCCCTACGCACACCAGGGTTCAGTTCTACAGCAAGGTCATTGGACAGTGTATAAACCATGAGTACAAGTCACAGTTGTTCTGCATCTAATGCCAGGACCTCTAATCACAGCAAATCCTATCTCTGGAGTTTATAATCTCATTGGCTTCTTTCAGCGCCTTCCCCAGATGGCCAGTAGGTGGGGAACAGAAGACCCTCAACATCACGGGCTGAGAATGCTCCTGTGTTCTCAATGACAAACAGCCTTAAGGGACAGTGTGACATCAAAGCAGATGGGAGTCAGAGTTTTAGTCATCGCCCATATTTTTCTACTTTTCATTTTTCTTTTACAAGCCAAGACAACTGTGATATCTGAAGTGGATGTCAGTGGCCAGCTAAGTTCTCATATTAAGGGAATCGAGTGTCAGTGCACATAATCTAATGGCAATGCCAGCATCCCAGGGGCAGTGATGGAGCTGGGAGTGACTGACTATCAAGGGGTTAGATCTCACGGGTTGGGAATGATATCACAGAACAAGGAAGATGGCTAATGTTTAGTCTTGAGAGCTCACCTGTATTTCCTGGTTTCTTCATAAATAATAAGACTCCGGGAGTCGAATGCATTGGAGGTAAACAAGTTCTTCTTGCAAGATTCCTCAGAGCCTGTAGAAAATTTACCTGCAATTCTCTAAGGAGCAACTTCATTGTCAATCATGTTCCTCACCTGGCTGTTTTAGTGTTTAATTCTTAACTGATACTTAGATATTTTGTTGGATATTTTGTTGCCCACTGTTGGATACTTTCATTTGACTGTTTCTTTTTTACTATTAAAGAAATGTTATAACAGACACAGCTGTGCAGATTTGCATATTTCTGAGGATGCTTTTTTGATGAGCCCCTAAAATTAGAACCGCTAAATGAGAGTACATGCAGTTTTTTTTTTTTTTTTAAAGTTAGCTAGATATTCTTAGAATGTGTCTTCAGAGGGATTATGCTAAATTGCATCGGAAACAACTGCATTTAGGATGGTGGCTTGATTCTGTCTCTGGAAACCTTCTTATTTCCAGACTCCACACTACCCCACCGGAAGCTCAGATGCCCGAGTCCCTCTGACTCTGGCAAGCTTTGCTTTCTCAAGAGCTAGTTTTCTTTCTCCATTCCTTTTTGCTTTGCATGGCCCCTGTGATTTTTCACAAGTTTATTTCAGCACATGAACTCTAGAAACAACTTGGAGATGTGACATGGAACTATATCCAAAAATGAGCTCTACCTTTCTGTTTGTATGCTTTTACTGGTTGGTGAAAAATTGCATCATATTTAAGCACATCTTGCACAATTTTCTCTTACATTATTACCAAGTGTTTTATTCCTTCTCTCTAGAAATGGAATAGTAAATATTGTAAAAAAAATTAATTTATTTAATTATACATGTCTTGGTAGCACTTATTATTGAATTTTGCATGCGATCATATCACTTTCAAGTAGCCACTGTTTTATTTCATTGTTTCTAGTGTTATGCATTTTAAATTATTTTTGTTTATTTAAGTACATTGGTTTAGTGACTATCTACTGCCCAGTCTTAGTTACTCCTCAAATCCTGTGGACAGACACCATGACCAAGTAGAAACTTATAGAAACTAAAAGCATTTAGCTGTGGGCTTGCTTACAGTTTCAGAGGCTTGGTCCAGGATCATCATGGCAGGAAACGTGGTGGCAGGCAGGCATGGAGCAGGGGCGATAGCTGAGAGCTTACATCCTGACCTACAGGCAGGAACTGGGGTGGAGGGTTGATTGAGACTGGATGTGGTATGGGCTTTTGAAGTCTCAAACCTCCCCGAAGTGACACAGCTCCTCTCCAACAATGCCACGCCTCCCAATCCTTTCCAAACAGTTGAAGTGACTGGGAACCAAGCACTCAAACTGATGAGTCTATGAAGGCCGTTCAAAGCACCACACTCACGTGTCAACCAGCCTCAGCCCGACATTGTTAGAACGCATTGGCAGACACCTAGGCAGTATCATTCTGCGGTCTCCCTTCTGTCAGTCAATGCCTCACTGCCTAAATAGATTACTTTATCATTCTGCCTTTGAGGTAACAGTCAGGCCATTCTTCCCTAAACAGCAGTTCTGTTTCAGTTGTTTGGCCAAACAGCTTTTGTGGATTACACTTAAAGTTCACGATTCCACAGAGAGCTTGTGATTCTTGAAGTTCCAGGAAGCCCAGCCTAACCACACGTCTTTTTGATGCATTGTCCATGGTATGTGACTTACTTTTCAGCTGGTAAACACTTCCACGTGGAGCACCGCAGCAGGGAGCTGCTAGCAGATCAAGTGAGAAGTTATTTTCTGTTGTATCCTAAAAATATGTAAGAATTATTCGTATCTGCTTCAAAAGAAAAACCAAAACTGAGTCTCGAGTTTGGTCCTCTCTACTGAAAGAATTAATGCATGCCTTTGACACTTCACTCGAGGTGTTTTAAGCCTTCTGGCCACAAAACTCTAAGCAAGTTCTGCTTGGGGCTCTAAACTAATGAAAGACTGATGTTCAGGTGCAGGTTGAAGAAAGGAGTCCATTCAGGAATAGGAAAGATAGACATTCTAGAACTAAAACCAGAGCAATTTGGGGATGAATTGCCTTCTACAGAAAAAGAACCATGGCCTACTTCCACATGGCCACCTGTTCCACATGGCCACCTGTTCCACGTGGCCACCCGTTCCACATGGTCTTTGATGAAGAACAGCAATGAAAGCATCACCCAGGGCAGAGATTAGCTTGGAAAAAAATCTTTATTTATGAATTCCAAGCTCGAGTCAGAGAAAATAAGAAGCTTCATTTACAGCCATCCACATGATGCAAGGGAGGATTAAGTAACTCATCTTTCCTTGGTTTGCATATGGATATGTGTAGCTGGTCTTTGCTACTTTGTGGGTTCTTCTTTTTCCCACCCTTTGCCCCGAGTTTCACACCCCCCATCACTAGATAGGAGAGAGGAGAGAGAGAGAGAGAGAGAGAGAGAGAGAGAGATCCCTGAATCTAACTTCTTTTTTCTTGTTTTTCTTTGAGCACAGCTACTAACAAACTACAACCAGCCCGCCCCCCACCCCCAAATGACCAACAGCCAGCAACCCCACCGCTCAGGGCCCTAGCGTTTGTACCCTCTGAAAAATTCCCAGAATTTCAAGTGTCACACAAATGCAGAAACTATCTGCAGCTGGCCAAACCAGGCCTCTGCTAGAGCACGAGGCAAATCATAGTCAGCTGCTGAGAAGCAATTCCCCCTAATTCCCACACCTGGAGTTAAAACAAAAAACGCATTCTTACAATATTTCTGTGTTTTAAAGAAACCAACATTCTAGAATCCTCACTACAAACAGGGGGGGTGCCTTTGTCCCCAGGACGGAAGCACGGAGGAGTAATGTGTACCTTTAAGAAGAAGCAGAGCCAAAGGAGAGGCGCCTAGGTCATGGAGAGTGCGCCCTCCAAGGCAATGATCCACTCCATTCCGCTGCTCTCTGATTCCTGCCCAAGCTGTGCGACTCTTCTACGTGAACGCCCAACAGCGGAAGGCCTGACCACTGGAGCTGCCCTGTGTTGCACTTGAACCTCCAGACCCACAAGCCAATGTAAACTTCTCTTGATCTCACCGTTAGCCTGCATCTCAGGGGTTCTTTCCAATCAGACTAACCCAGGTCCCTCCTACTCATCGGGATTGATCCCACAGTGACCGGTACAGCTGAACTTCTGTGTTTTACCAACAGCCACCTTCCTTAGATAACACCAGGGACGCAAAGCCCACGGCCTGCCACAGGGTGTGTCACTCAAGCCTGACACGGAGGGGTAAGGCGCTCAGAGGGAGGCCGCAGCCTAATGAGATGAAGGAGTAAGCAACAGAGAGACTCAGAAATGGATGCCAGGCTGGTGCTCCCACAGAGGGAAGGCGGAAGCTTGAGGGAGCAAGACGACCCGACCCGTGGCATGGCATGCAACCTTTAAAGTCAGGCGCAACCTGCCGCTTTAGAGACTAGAGGTTCAGGACCAGAGCTGATGAGATGGATTTTAAAAAGCCCTGTGCCTTTTCTCTCCACCAAAATTTGGGAAGGAAATTCACATCAGCTGAAAGAGAAAAATGAATAGCACAGTGTACAATCGTCTCTCATTTTAGTCATTTAAATTCCTTCCAAATTCCCATTCACCTTCCCAAAATTAAATATAGAAAAGAAATCTGTGGGGTTTTCTCATATTGAATTTGGAGGAAGAGTATAAAAACGCCAAGAAAAGATGTCGCCCTATGTGCCATCTTGCCTTCACTTAACCTTGAGGTGTAAGCTCTGCTAAGAAGCAGTCAGGGTTTAGCGTCTTCTGAGAACTTACTGTGTACCTGATAGCATGCAGAGCACTTTCATTCCCAGTGTCTAATTTGGTCCTCGGAACAATGTTTTTGCCAGTGTTTCTTGCCTACAGCACATGATCTAAATGTAGAAAACAGGATCTAGAAAGACAGTAGTTCAGGGCCACGTGGCAGCACATGGGGACCCTAGGAAGAAACGGGAGAAAAACTATGAAAATTAAGACATCTGTTTTGGAAAACCTCCAGGTAAAGAGGGCGAACTACATTTACTATTTCACTTGCTGCCATGGACTTTAGGAAAGAGCCACAGACGGGAGAAGACTGGGTGGGTAAAGTACTTTCCACGCAAGTGTGAGACTTCTAAGTTTAGATGCTGAGGAGAGAGGGATACAGTAGCGCACATTCGTAAACCCAGTGCTTTTGCAGTGAGATAGAAGTGGAGGGACCATCCCAAGCTAGCTAGCCTGGTGTACACAACAGCAAACAGTAAGAGACCATGTCTCAAACACGGCAGAAAGACCTGAGGTTGTCCTCTGACCTCCATACATGCACAGTGCCATGTTCTACTCTCACACACGCATGAACATGTGCACACACATCATACACACAAACACCAACAATTAAAGAAAGGGCCACTAATCTACCAATAGTCTTCTACCAATAGTCTTGCGTGCACTATAGATGTAGAAAAACTAACCACATAGGACTTCCTTTTCTTTTCAGTCAGCAATAGCTTAAAAAAAAATAGAATTAGCATTGATTCACAGATTTTTCTCATACTATAAACTGGTGAGTGAGGTCATCATCCGGAGGCCACATGTATATCACGAGCAGAAGTCAAATGTCCTCAGCCTGCTATAGATAGATCTGCTATTCACAAGTCAAACGGTCTCTGGTTGTCAGCACATGACCCTGTTTGTCATGATTTCTTTTCTATGAACGTTGTCATATCACCCCATGGCAGAAACTCACTGTTATTGGACACACCGCTTTGAGTGGACCATTTTTTCTTCGGTGTTTATGTCTACAGGACAGTCACACAGTTAATGGGTCCGAGCAGGAAAATGAGTCACAGAACCTAAGGGCCATCATTAATACTTGCAGAGTTGAGATACCTCCATTTACATAATTACCAACCACTGATTTGTCTCACAACTTTAATGTGACAGAGGATTCCTGGATTTTGTTTGTTTGTTTGTTTTGGGAAGTGATCTCTATTAACACACCCCAACGCAGCACAGTGCTTGCTCATCATACAAGGCTGTAGGCTCCATCTCCAGGACTGACAAACAACAGTTGCAAGGAGACTATCTTTAGCTGTGTGATAAGAATGTTAGAATGGGACTTAAAGTGATGTAGGACTTTGGGCCCTGCAGGAAAGGATTCATTTCTGTAACCAAGTTTGAGAAGTGGGCTGTAATATTTTCAGCAAAAGTTACACTGCACTTCCTGTTGAAAGATAGACAGCTTCAAGCAAGCATAGAAAGACACGCAAGACTGTGTGAAATTCCACATACCAGAGTGTCCTGGATTCATAACAAAGGCCATCCTTATTCAATCAAAGCAAGGGATGACATTGTCTAAACAGGAAGTAGCCAACTTCCATATAATTCCTCGTGCCCAGATTGTGTTAAGCAAAGAATCTGGGATTTTCTTGAAGCTGTACTATTCCCTGAGCTCATCTTTCAGCCATACCTCTCTCCATGCACCTCAGGGGCATTAAGCTCCCTCTTACCCCTTGGCCACAGTACACACTCTTTCCCAGGTACATGCCCAAATCCCTGCTGACCTTCAGGGCATAACTCAGCCATTATGGGCTCCTGGATGCTGTACTCAAAGTCGCTTCCCATATGCTTTGATAGCATCCAGTATAAAATAATTTATTTACCTGCAGATTTTCTGTCTTCCACAATGGAGAATGTGTATTTCTGAAGGAAAGATTGGTATTTGTACCATGTTATATTCCCAAGGTATGACTTAACGTGCGAGATGCAACAGTGTCACATTTGTTCAGTGAACTTCTCATTATTTAGTTTTTAAATTTTGTGTTACTCAATGACAGAGTAATTATATAGTTTTAGAGAACTCCATTCCGATAGATATTGTGAACTTCTCTAGTTCATGAACGCTTCAGTGAAGGCTGGTACATCCCAGTATTCAACCTCCCAGATACTTCTCCACTGAAGCAAAGCTAGGTCTGTGATCCTAAAATATTACTTTGTTTCTCTGGTCCCAGGTTTCCTGTCACTCAGATGCTTAGAAAGCCTTCTTCATTGTGTAGTAGAGAAAGTAATATTGATAAAATATAAATGATAATTAGCCTTGGACCCGAGTGACATCAATATTTGCCATTGTAATTAGTCACACACCACTGATCATCAATAAGCCTTGTTTAATTTGGAGTGTTTTTTTTTTTTTTTTTAAATCTGGGCAACATTTTAGTATCTTTTTCCCCATTCTTAATCAGTGAAGCACCAGAATTGAAGTCCACCATGCCTTGGTCCCTTTAGGTTTTCAATGACAACACAGAACTGTGTGGTTGCCTATAACAATGGCAGACAACAGTCAGGGTAGGAGATGGGCTTCATGGTTGGCAGGTCATGGTATGAAGGAGGACAAAGCAAGCTCAAATAGCATCAAAATGAAGAGCTAAGGGAGTTAGAAGGCAGAAAAGAGAGCCAGACTAAAGTCCCCAGTAGGCTAGGTAGCAGGAGACACTACAGCGTTTGCTCTGCACCGTCACTATGGAAGTAGCTGTCTATTCAGGCAGCGTTACTCAAGGTTGTGTTTGACTGCATGGCACCGAAACTAGCTGGAGTCTGCAGATCTGAATTTACACAGATGCTGGACGTGAACGACCAGGGATGGGGCACCCATCGTTCAGGAAGCGTCCTCTGTCCGTACACGGGTGACCATCTTCAACGTGGTGCCTTGGTCTTTACTTTGCTCTTCCATCTTCAGGCATAACATTATTATCATAGTAAGCAGGGAAGGTGAGAAGGACAAAGGGCAAAGACAGGGAAGAGTGGGAGGCAGCTGAGTTTCCTGACTTTTATCAAGAAAAGAAGAGGGCCATGTCTTATGGAGGGCTCACCACTAGGCTTGCTTTTGTGTAGTATTAACTAAAATTCAGTCAGGTCAACGTTAGTGGTGAGGAATTCTAGGCACGTTGTGCTAGATGTGTAGGGTGCTTTGGTGTAAGTAGATAGACAAAATAGTCATGGCATAGGAACTAGAATGTTTATTACTTGCCTCCTGACCAATAAAGAAAATTGGACATGGCTATCATATAACAAAGCATGTACTATGTATTTTGTTGGTAACAACTGACATTAATTGGATCACACAGACTGAAAACAGGACAGTGATCTTCTGTTATATATACATGAGTCAGGAAATCAATATGTCAGTCTTCCTTTCCTTCACTCTTTGGTCTCCCTTCCGTCTACAATCTCCCACCTACAAAAGAGAGCTGAGCTTAACACATCAACAGACCTCCTGCTTCTGAGTCATGAGAACGTGGAGAAAGGTTTATGTGTCACGTTATTTAAAACTCGTTAAAACTTACAGCTTGGTAGATCCTCTGCTCAGTTCTGTCAGAGCACATTCTCAGCGGATCCACCATATTACATCTGTTTCTCGTTCTTTTCTACATCTCTGCTCTGAGCAGGAAGAAGCAAATGAGCCCAATGTTTAGGTCTCTGGATACTGCAGAGTGGACCATCATAGTTACGCCTATGTTCTTTTAGTATCTGTGACATGCAACAGGGCTCAGTATAGAGAATGCAACAGATACACAGAGGTGGTCTCCAGATGTGAAATAATTATGTTGACTCAAAACCAGAAGATATAAGAAAGCACGAAGACCAGCACACTCCCTGCATAAAACAAATGCATCTAAAACAAAACGTTTGTACATGGTTATCAAGGATATATTTGCAAGTTAAAAGAGATAAAAGTATCAAAGAATCTAAGTTGTTAAAAAGAAAATATTCAAGAAGTTTAAAGCTGTAATTTTTACATCAACAATTGCCCTTGGACTTGGGACATTAAAAGAGCATTATGAAAACAGAATAGCTTGGCGTGGTCTTTAGGGAGGTGAGATGAGGTGCCAGCAGCTTAGTGTTCCTATTCTGAACCCTCCCCTCAGTGCTCTAAGCTCTAAACTCCTCGGGCAAAGTTTCCTGCACAAATTAGACCTAAGAGGTTGTCCAATGGGCTTCAAGAATTTCCTTTCAAAATTATTAAAGTTATACGTAAAATAAAAGAATAGGAAGCATATTAATCACGGTTACAAATTAGTTCTAATAATACAAAACCAAAAAAACAACTGACTTCATGTTATTTATATGATAAAGCAACCTTACGTCTTTGAGAACAAAAAAATTCTAGGCTCCTGCTCTTTCTTCTGCCACTGCGGTCACTGTTTATTAATCTTTGCATGTTCTTTTGAATTGCAACCTAAGTTCCCTATTCCATCATCTGCAGGCAAAGTATGTTTAGTCAGTTTCTAGGATCCATTATAGAAAGCCAGTGACACATTTGTTCAGATTGCATGTCTGTATGACTTATGGAAGCCATCACCAAAGAAATAGACAGCTCTCACTCTGATAATAAAAGTGGGAGTGAGAAGAACTAGTGAAGGCTCCTAAAACCTCTGAGTCCACTGGAAGGATCCATTTGAGCAGAGCCCAGCAGCTGTGGGGAATAACAACCTGCAATCACTTTGAATTGGTTTTTAAAAATGCTGTTAACTGCAAATAATAGAACCCCTCCCTCCTTGTCCATGATAAAGTTTCTCATCTACAAATGTATACTTGGAATCTTTTAATTAATTTATTTATTTTGTGAGTGTTTAGCTATCTTGTCTGCATGTGTGCCTACGTATCATGTGCATTCACAGTGCCATGAAGGTCAGAAGAAGGCATCAGCCCCCCCCCCCCCCCCGACACTAGAGCTATAGTCAGTTATGAGCTACTCTGTGGGTAGCCCGAGTCCTGGAAAAACCACCAGGGCTCTTAACCACTTGAGTGATGTTGTGGTCATTATCATCCTGGGTGTTGTTATAACCTCTAGTTGTCTTCAAGTATATTTTAGGGGTTTCTACCCCATTTCTGACCATTTGGTTCCTGGATAAAAGACACAGAAACCTTTAGATTCTAATAATATGCTTTAAAGCAGTAGGCCAGGCAGATATCACCCCTCCGTGCTATTTTGTCTAGCTTCCTAAAGCAATATCCCCGAGATATCACTTGTAATGTTCTGCATGGGACTCTCCTACTCTGTCAGACCAGACCTCAGGGCTGTGTGCTCACCCCACCACAGTCTCTTCTCTCCCATTCTCTCCCATTCTCTCCCATTCTCTCCCATTCTCTCCCATTCTCTCTCTCTCTCTCTCTCTCTCTCTCTCTCTCTCTCTCTCTCTCTCTCTCTCTCTCTCTCTCTCTCTCTCTCTCTCTCTCTCTCTCTCTCTCTCTCCCCCCACCCCCCATCTGCCTCCTTTCCTCCCACCTTGTGGTCCCTATCTGAGACTCCAAGCCCAGGAACCACTCTGCCGACCTTCTCTTCTACCTAGCTACAGGTTGTCTAGCCTTTTTATTGACCAATCAGGGTTAACTTGCAAAGGGGTTTGTTTCCACGTTGCCAGGGCCATCTACACCAGAGTTGAGGTATTGCTAGCATTCATCCGCACAGTGCTTTGAGAGCACGCCATCATGGAATGACCTCAAAAGCAGCAAGCTCCCGGAACGTGGAAAATAGTAGTTGCTGCTCAAAATATCGCAACTTTCAAATGCTCTCTAAGAACCAGAGACAAGCAAGGATGTGGAGAGATGTCTGTGACTTCCTGTTGGTGTTTAAAGAAGGAAGAGGAAGATGGTTCTTGCCGCAGCACATCGCCTGCATATTATTAAACCCTCCCAGTGACATTTAGCACGTTCCTAATCTCTTCCTAGTGTTTTGATCATAAGAGGTAACATCCTGCTGTCGAGCTCGGATGCTTCTTCTCCTTGTAGAAGGCTGAGTGCTTCTGCCTGCAGAAACACTGTGGCCTGGATCCGAACTGGAGAGCGGGAACTCCTGAAAAGGAAAAGGGCTGCGAAAAGAAACATGGAGGCCTTGGCAAAGACTTCTGATCAAGGCTCAGATTTTTATTGTCCGGACTTGCTTAAGTACAAGGAAGGGTTAGGAAGGGTTCCCAGCATGCCCCTGAGTCCTTTGAAGTTGCCACGGCGGTTCTCGCGATGGTGGGCAGTCCTCGTGATGGTGGGCAGTCCTCGCGATGGTGGGCAGTCCTCGCGATGGTGGGCGGTCCGGGCGATAGTGGGCAGTCCGGGTGATGGTGGGCGGTCCGGGCGAACTGGGTAGCACTCTGGTATTCCTGCTGGAGGGGGAGTGGTTAGTGGGGGTGGGAGACACCAACAGAAGGCATCAAATTATCTCACTGAGTTCAGTCTTCAGAAATTGGTTGTTAGGACAGGGATCACAGGCTAGGCCTGGCTTCATATGCTAAGCTCTCAGGGACACCTTACATCAAGGAACAAGAGACAGGAAATTAGAAGTAGGGAAGCCGACACGACGGAATCCTGTAATGTCATGTGATGTCGCGTTCCTTGATGTTGAGGCACACTGCCGCTGCTTTTGTAAGTTGATACTCAAATGAAGAAGCACTTGACTTCGGATATATGTGGCGAGGTGGAATGGGGGTGGTCCTTGTGCATATTAGATGAACAATACCAACCACCATTTATTTATCTGTTGCCTGTTCTTCAAATCGTTTACCTATCTCACTCATCCTTGAACTTGTCCTCACATTTTCGATGAATAGAAACTCAAAAGACAAAACACACTCTAATCTCTGAATCACATGGGCTCAAAAATCCAAAGAACCAAAGTAGATACTGCTCCATCTGATATGACAGACAATACTCTCAAATATATCACATATCTTTCCATTCGAAGCTGATGATGGCCTGAATGATTACCACTAAAGAGACCATAAAACTGGATATGACCTGAAATCTAAACTTTGTATTCAATTGTATTAAACACCGTGTCACAATGTTAATCTGAGTGGGTGCAAATTCGCATACAGGGAGAGACTACCACAGTGTATTCAAAAGGACAGCAACCTTTAACTGGAGCCTGGAACACTGTCTACGGTCTGCCTTACCCAAGGCTGATCAACCTTGAGATTTCAAACCTCTTACTCAGCATTCTGACCTAGAAAGGAGCCTCAGGGCCCCTCCCTATGGGGAGCTTTTCTGGTCTGTGGATGAAACAGGCCTGTCTTTTGATCCGACCACCATCCTCTGAAGGCACCTAAAACCTGCTCAGGAGTTTCTGAAATGCTTAAAAAACCCTATTCAAAATAACCCCAATCTGTGCCTTACCCCTGGGGCTGATGAAAGGAAGCCCTAAATCTCATGGTGTAGGCAATATACACGCCCACACCCACGAAGCCAGTTTGAGCCCTCTCTGAGAAGGTTCGTGTTTCAACACATTGAAATTGACAAGATAAATTATCTTAATTTCCCCGTGAGGTTCAGAACAAGCTGAGGATCCTGCACAGAATTCGACTGAAGTCAAAATGTCATTTTCGTTGCTCGTGTTGCTGGGTGGAGAACCGTATTTAGACATGATGTCAAAGGGATATGTAATACACTACCTTTACTACATGGACTGACCTTTTCTCTCTCTCTGATTGAGGGTTTGCCTCTCCCCAAAGTACAAAGTGTTCAGGAGTTTGCTGCATAGAGAGATAGGATCTACCTCCCTTGGGCAGAATGCAAGAGAAGCAGATCACAAGGCAACTGCCTCTTGCCTCTGCCCCTGAGACCAAGGTTCCCTTGATGAGAGATCGGTGGCTGAACATGTGTTCACTCATCAAATAGCTAGTGTTTCTCCTGCCAAGCGGAATAAATAAATGGTGGGCAGAGAACTCAATGTTTAGTGCCTTGCAACTCACAGGCCAGATACAGAACCCCCTGGAAATTTCTTAGAAATGTACAATCTCTACAGAATCTGCACAGCGTGGTGGTGTGGACCTGGTGTCCCAGCACTGGAAAAACAGAGGCAGGAGGATCCGAAGTTTGAAAGCAGCCTGGGCTACATATGGAGACCCTCTCCAAACCCAAGCAGCTCGGGGGCGGAGTTTTAGCTTGCATGCTCAAGACTCTCTGATTCATTCCTAACACAAAAGAAAGGTGGTGGGGCATGTGGGTTGAAGACTGAGAAGTGGCGCAGAGTCACGTGACAGAAAAGTGAATTTCCCCAGGAGCCTGGAGTGAGAAGACAACAGACCCGGAGACCATCTGCCTGTCCACTCACAGATTTGAGTACACAAATGTCTCCTGAAGTAGATTCCACGAGACTTTTTAATAATAATGGAATTTGAAGTAGAAACTGTCACATCAGACTGGGATTTGGAAACTCAGCGGGAGGAAAAGACTGATAGTTTGTGCTTCAACTTAGGTTTTATTTTGCCATGTTTGGCTTTTATTTCTTAGAAACCTGTTCTTTTTTAATGGGGGACAGAAAGGGAGTAGATCCTGAGGGCAGAGCAAGTTGGAAGGAAATGGAAGGAGCAGAGGGAGGAGAAACGATAATTAGGATATATTGTATGAGAAAAGAAATCTATTTTCAATAAAAGGGGAAAAATGGAAAAGAATATTGGGATTTGCCTGTAACCGCAGCACTCAGAAAGTGCCTGATCTCGCCTCAACTTGCTGGAACTTTAAACTGGAGTTGTAATTCTCTCAAACTAATTGAACTTAATAAATTTTGAGACTACTTTTAGGGAACACTTGCCAATATAAAGGGGGGGGGGGCGTGAACCAGCAAGAAGGAAGAAGACAGCAGGCATGATGTGAAATTTCGTGATTCCTTGAATGATCTCAGCTTCACTCACTTGAAGAACCGAGACACTAGGTTGGGGGCACGTGGGAGGAGTTGGGAAAGGCCAAGAATATGACAAAAATATATTATGTGCAAAAATTTAAATAATAAATATAAAATTTTCAAAAGAAAGAAAAAAATGTAATCAAACAGCAGCAGCTGGAAGGATGTGAGTGATGAAATTTGGTCAGGTACATTCTTGTGACAACCTCTGGTCTCCCTGAATCCTTATCATGTGATCTTTTAAGGGTACTGTAAGGTTGCCAATATATAAGTCGAGAGTTGCCTGAATGGTGTCTTATGTATTGGCAAATTTGGCCATATTCACATAACCCTTAAACAACTTGGGTAGGAAAAACTATCCAATGTTTAGTGGGAAATGAATACACAGCTTTTGACTCTCCGACAGGGTCTTAACTACTAAAACCCTATTACAGACGGGAAGCCTGACCAGAACTATAAACAGTTAGCTTAATTTTGTATGTTGCGTGTGTTATATAATGACGAGAATAGGGGAGGAACTTGAGGGATCTTTCTCTTTCGCTGGGACAGAGACAAATCCCTGCTTCGAGACAGCTGGTACCACATCGCATTTTTATCCAACTCTAGCAATGCTTGCGCTCATACTACAGCAACAGTGAGGAGGCCATGAAGTTACTGTGACTGCACGGAATGACCACAGCTTGTTTTGTACAGTTATGAACTATAGATGCTAGTTTTCTATTTCCTTACATTTCTCTGCGTGGCCACGTGGGCAGCCTGTAAGCATTGGAGTCAGGTATAGTTCTGTATATGTCTGATGACGGTACATGACAAAATAGCTAGTATTCATGGCATATCTTTTTCTTAATTTTTTGCAACGATCCTTCACTAGTCTCCTGGCTTTTCCAAATTATTACAAATCTCAAAAAAAAATCACATTCATAATAATCTATGTAAATGGGCCCACTCAGTTCAACCCTGTGCTGTTAAGGGCTCAACTGCATTGAGACCTACCTATTTGTTTAATTATTTAATAGCCCAAAAATGTACTATATTTAATTTCCCACCTCTGAAAGAAGACGGAGATGCATTCAGTGTGTGAAATTTCACATATAATCATGACTAGGGAGGATTTTAAGCCTTGTCTATTGGTGGCACTCTGAATGCTCATAGTAGATTACTGCCTGCAAGGGGCTGTCACCCCCATGACCTTGATTTGCCTCATGTTTGTGATGTCCCGTATTCAGGCTTCCTGGGTAATTCCCACGATTCCCATCTGGTGCTCGGTAAAAAGATATCTGGTTCTGCCCAACTTTTGCTCAGCTCTCTTCCCTGAGGAGTGTGCTGTCTGTGAGCTGCTACCTGACCCTTCTTTGATGGCCTGGCTGTGAGACGGAGCCTGTGTCTGGTGCACTCCCACTGGTGAGAGCCGAAGGCCTGCAGACACTGGGAAGGGAGATGGTTCCCTCTCTTGCTGTCCAGCGTGTGCCCTTCAGTTGACGTAACGTTCCACTTCACTTCCAGCTCAAGATCAGAACTTTCCAAGATTGCTTATGGTATTTTCCACTAAAAGAAAAAAAGATCTAGTAGGAATTATCCCAGAGGAGATGTACCGATTATCCTAAAGCGTGCATTCCGTGTGGTAAGTCTGTTTACCTGGGATGGGTCAGCATTTTAATAGAAGTATTCTAGAAGCTCTCAGAAAGGGAAGAATATTTAATTTTTTTTTCTTAAAATATAAATGCCAAAGGTCTAGATTGGAGGGGGAGCCTTTCCACATGAACTTCCAGATGGGTTGGGAGAACTGTGTTCCGTAGACTCTGTTCTTTGCTGGTAAGTTCCTCTTCGTTTTAGATGCTCTATGCTGTAGCTCTTCACTTCTGAAGCCACACTGGTGTTACACAGAGGAAAATCTGACCTCTCCTCAGCAGAGCTATGATTCATTGGCTTATCATAGAGTGTATGTACAACTGAAGCCCCCTACCCCCAAAGCCTTTTGAATGGTGATCTGAGACGACTACTTAAGAAACTGCAAGGGTGTCATAACCTGTTGAAGAAAAACACAATGAAGATTGTTTGACTCTGTTATCTGGCTTTTCTGTGGAAACTGTCAGTGGTTTCTGTTGCAAGTTTGCTTATGTAAAATAAGAACGTTATCTATGCCAAAATGTCTTACAGTTTGGAGCGTCTTGGTAATGAGACCGAATTCATTTGGTATCACACTGATACCTCAAGTCATACTTTTCAATACAGAGAAACCTATTTTTATCAATAATAATCAAGCGTCTAGTGGCTCACCCACTAATGTTTTGAGATAATGCACTCCAATTATATTTAAATGGCTACCGCACGAAAGCCATTTTTGCTGGCCTTTGCATGCAAGCATTGATGTAAAGGCTTCATTTAACTGTTGAAAGAATAGTCCCAAAGGAAAACCTATTCTTATTAGGCAAGTCCACGTAAAGTATAACTGAGCTATGGTTAGTACTGTCAGAGGAATAATGTGCTGTTTAAGCTGAGTTTTATAACAGCTTACTAGTGCTTTCCACGACTCTGTGAGACGGCACCGTCATCTTATTATCATCACTGTTGCTGTATGGGAAAGAGGTTCACAGGAGTGGCAGAGTCATTGAGTTCATGACGGTATTGTACACAGATCTAGGACTTCAGGCTCCCTGTCCAGGGTTGTTACAAAAGCCCAGAGAAACATTTCTCATACAACCACCATAAATAGCCTAAGAGAAATGAAAACATGTTATTTCCACCTTGAAAATATCCGCTCAAATCACCAATAAGTCATATTAAGTAAATAAATGCATCAAAAGGACGCTGTTAGTTAGATAAAGATTTTTATGTAATTTTTTAAAAACACATGCAAATGATTCACTACAACTTAGAAAAATAAAACTTAGATGTATGAAACCCTTTCTAGTCAGCAGAGCTCTTCCTTGATGCACACTATGTAGGACATTTCACGCTCCTACTCTAGGAGAGAGCCACATGCCACTCATTTGATGGGGAGGGCTCAGAGCCACAGAAAAGACTGAGCAATTTGTTTTCACCAAGATCCCCTCTCGACCAATGTCTGCCTGGCATGTGTCATCCACCTGCTGTGTTTAGTTTTCTTTGGTACTTAAAGGTGTTCTGGGATGATATACAGTTGGCAACAGTCTACAAAATAATGCTGACTTAGACCATAAGAAGAAAAGGCCAGTATATCAAGATGGGGACAGAGAAGTTTCCAGGAACCATCTTCTCTAATATGCGAATCTGATACAGACCAGATAGTCAAGGAATGTGAAGGAGAGCAGTTCAATGTCTTTCCCATCTCAGTCCCCAGCGGGTTCAGCCATCGGGGGGTACATGAACTACTCAGCCCATAAACTTGTTAATCGCTTCTATGCAATAAAGCTTATCTCAAGAAGCATATTACTCATGGAAAAGTTCTAATGTGTTAAATTCATGCGGATTTTATTCTCCATGTTATCTTGAGCATCAGTACTTAGGCTGTGCGCTCAAATGCCAGGACAAAATGTGCAAGGCGAAGCGTTCTGATAACGGCAAGGAGACGCGGGCAGCACCTGACTGGGGCGGAATTCGGTTCAACTGCTAATATGATCCCAAATCTATGCACAGAGTTGCTGAAAGTCTACCAGAATGAAGAATGTAAGTTTATTCAATACTCTCTGGGCCTCAGTTTCTCTACCCACCACCGTCACTCAGGGGCTTCTCGGAAAATGATGCCGCAGAAAATACTCTTCACTGGTTTTGTATTTTTGTAGCATTCCACTACCCAAAGTGTGATTGACTTTTATATATTTATATATTAGCCAAAGGCCAAAGTCACAGGCTAGTTTTGTTACATGTTTTCTCTGTCTCTTTATTTAAAATACTGTAACTATGAAATGTTTTCTCTCGCTCCAAAATAAAACAGTTAAGAATGAAAATGAAAACTTAAATATTATCCAAATATTATCATTGATCCTTTGTGATTCTAAGCACTTGATGGGTAGCTATGCTTCATCCTCAAGGTAGTAGTGCTCATAAACACGTATTTTAAGGTGCATATGCTCCTGTGAGTGTGCACTCGTGTGCGTGTTTATAGTATGTGCAGGAGCACAGGTATAGGGGTTAGACACATCCCAGGGGCAGGGATTGAGCTCTGGTCCTTGTGCTTGCATGGACAGCACCTTATCACAGGAGTCAGCCGTCTCCCCATCCCATAAACTGGTGCTTCTTTGGATGCGCAGTTACTTAGTCTGTGACATGACTAGACTTTGAGTGGTGTCCAAGGGCCTCTGGTTTCTCAGCAGAGGGGACTCTGTCCTCCTGCTGGGTTCTGTAGCAGCCCACTGGGCTTCACCGTGTGTTTCCATGAGATCAACAGCCTAGTACCTCCCGCATGGCCCTCAGCCTCCACCCCCGACATGCTTCAGCAACTGCGGGGGCAGTGTGCAGAATTCAAGAAGAAAGTGTCCTCAGATAAGCTTATCTTGCATCCTTCAGTGGCCTCTCCGTGCGGCTCAGATTTGCGGACTGATCTTAGAGGAGCATTCATTTCTCCGCTGGCCGATTTTTTTCACCTTGCTCACTTTTTAGAAGAAAATTTAATTTTGCAGATAAGATGCTGTAATTTAGTAGAATCTAAGAGGTAACTGCAGATGGCCAGAAGGTGCCAAAAGCAGTTTCTCCTGGCTCCTATCCTGCTGACCCTTTAATGAATGTTACACTGCCAGCTATCAGGAGCAGCTCAGTAACAAATTCCATGATTGGAGTTAAATTGCTTTAGCTTTGCTACAATTACTTGTTTTGTTGGGGAAGGAGTATTGAAGTTGGGAGGTTTAGTGGCTTCTCACAATCTTTTAACCTTCAGATACTGTTGATGAACTTTAGCTAGGTATGAGGTAGAAGTTAAAGAAAAATGTACTTTTTTCAAAACCCAGATACTAGCACTCAAATTACCAGCAATTTGTGTGTATATGCATGTGTGTGTATGTTTGTATATGAGTGTATGCATGTGTGTATGTATGTGTGAGTGTATGTGTGTATGTGTGTGCATGTGTCTATGCATTTGTGTATGTCTGTGTGTGCATTTGTGTATGTGTGTGCATGTGTGTGCATGCATGTGTGTATATGCATGTGTGTGCATATGTGTGCATGTATGTATGCATGCATGTATGCATTTGTGTTTGTATATATGTGTACATGTGTGTGTATATTTGTGAGTGTATGTGTGAATTCACATGTGTATGCATGCGTGTATATGCATGTGTGTATGTATGTGTGCATATCTGTGCATATATATGTATGTATATGTGTGAGTATATATGTATGTGTGTGAGTGTATGTGTGTGTGCATATTTGTATATGCATGAGTGTATGTGTGTATATTTGTGAGTGTATTGTGTATATGAGTGTTATGTGTGTATACATGTGTATGTGTGAATGTATGTGGTGTGTACATGTGAGTATATGTGTGTATGCATGTATGCATGTGTGCATGTGTGAGTGTGCATATGTGTGTATGTGTGTATGCATGTATGTGTGAATGTCTGTGTGTGTATGAGTGTATGTGTGTGTGTATGAGTTTATGTATGTATACATATGTGTATGTGTGAGTGTATGTGTGTATGTGTGAGTATATGTGTGTATGCATGTATGCATGTGTGCATGTGTGAGTGTGTGCATATGTGTGTATGTGTATGTGCATGTATGTGTGAGTGTCTGTGTGTGTATGTGTGAGTGTATGTGTGTAGGCATGTGTGTGTGCATTTGTGTGTATGTATGTGTACGTGGTGTTTGCAAGGTCTCAGTTAAAACAGAGTGCAGGAATAAGTAGGAGGAAGAGAAGGGGGAGAGGAGTGAGGGAGGAAGGGGAAACGTTTATATTCTAGAGATACTGATCAATTTTAAAACATCATATTCTTAGTATCTATGTGGACCACAGTATGTGAGTGGGTGCCCTCACGCTCCCCAAAGACTCTGTTTGCCCACTCTGAAAAGCAGCATCTGTAGCTGGCATTTGGCATGATTTCTGAGAGGGTTTCATGGCAATTTGATAAATGAAGGGGTCCAGCTAGATACTTCTTCTGCATCACCCAGCCGCTGTGTGCGGGCACCTTGCGAAGTCTGAAAGCATGTCCAGAGGGTGATGGGGCTTCCGTCTCCTCCCAGGCATCTTGCACTGAAGTATTTTTGTGATTCTCTCCTGTGGAAGTTTAAAGACAATGAACTGAGAGTCTTAATCCCCTTAGTGATGCTAAAAATGGCAAGCCAAGGCGGCTTCCGAACTCTGACAAGGAAGAGACAGGCAGTGCCTGTTGGAGGAAACAGAGTCGCAGCACCATCCATCCGGATTTAAGCAGTTCTGATGATAAATCCCACCGCTATTTCTAACTTGGAAAAGAAAGGGGAAAGATTTACTTGGTTTTGGAGCTGCAGGAAAACCAGGAGGTAAACGATTAGGACCTGGAGAAGGTCGGAGCATGAACCGTCACATGAAGACACCAGGCTTTCTACTCCACAAATTAGCTTTGCAAAATAACCAGTGGATTGGTCTGCCTAATGTATAGCAACCCCACCCCTATGCAAAAGCCCATTCTCTTGTTTCCTGAAGTGATAGAGCCCTAAGTTACATGGGTCCCTGCATTCAGCGCTAAGCCTGGAATTTCTAGATCCTTCTATCCTGTCTCCTACTGACATCATTCTGCTCCAGTCTTTGCGACTTAAATGAGGGTTTAAATTTCACCTCAAAAAATGTAGTGGGAGAAGTGAACAGAGATAAGGGATTGTAATAAAGTGTGTACCAGCATGGGCGTGAGGAAGAAGTTGTCTAGCAAGTGGCCTGGGCCATGGCTGTTCTTATGTGCTTTTCGGTGGCCCTGTTATTCTGTAGACCTCTTCTCTTCAGCCAGTACTCGAAAACCTCACCGGAGCTTCCATTTCTGAGGAAGCAGAGAGTGTTGATTGTCCCACCCACATGGAAGGAGAGAGCAATCTTGGACTGAAAATTAAGACCCTTAACATTTATTTAGACTCAGTTTGGGTTTGTTTGTTTAATTTTTTTCTTTTTCTTTTCATTAGATATTTTCTTTATTTACATTTCAAATGTTATCCCCTTTCCTGATTTCCCCTCCGAAAACTCCTATTCTCTCACCCCTCCCCCTGCTCACCAACCCACCCACTCCCACTTCCGGGCCCTGGCATTCCCCTACACTGAGGCATAGAGCCTTCACAGGACCAAGGGCCTTTCCTCTCATTGACGACTGACAAGGCCATCCTCTGCTACATATGTGACTAGAACTATGTCCCTCAACTCTTTGGTTGGTGGTTTAGTCCCCGGGAATTGTGGGGCTTCTGGTTGGTTCATATTGTTGTTCTTCCTATGGGGCTGCAAACCCTTTCAGCTCCTTGGGTACTTTCTCTAGCACCTTCATTGGGGACCCTGTGCTCAGTATAATGGATGGCTGTGAGCATCCACTTTTGTATTTGTCAGGCACTGGCAGAGCCTCTCAGGAGACAGCTTAATCAGGAAACTGTCAGCTAGCTCTTGTTGTCATTCACAATAGTATCTGGGTTTGGTGGTTGTTTATGGGATGAATCCCCAGGTAGGGCAGTCTCTGGATAGTCATTCCTTCAGTCCCTGCTCTGAACTTTGTCTCTGTAACTCCTCCCATGGGTATTTTGCTCCCCTTTATAAAAAGGATGGAAGCATCCACACTTTGGTCTTCTTCTTGATCTTCATGTGGTCTGTGAATTGTATCTTGGGTATTCTGAGCTTCTGGGCTAATATCCACTTAAAAGTGAGTGCTTACCATGTATGTTCTTTTGTGCTTGGGTTACCTCACACTGGCTTAGTCAGGGTTTCTATTCCTGCACAAACATCATGACCAAGAAGCAATTGGGGAGGAAAGGGTTTATTCAGCTTACACTTTCCACATTGCTATTGATCACCAAAGGATGTCAGGACTGGAACTCAAGCAGGTCAGGAAGCAAGAGCTGATGCAGAGGCCATGAAGGGATGTTACTTACTGGCTTGCTTTCCCTGGCTTTCTCAGCTTGCTTTCTTATAGAACCCAAGACTACCAGCCCAGAGATGGTCCCACCCACAAGGGGCCCTTCCCCCTTGATCACTAATTGAGAAAATTCCCTACAGCTGGATCTCGTGGAGGCATTTCCCCAACTGAAGCTCCTTTCTCTGTGATAACTCCAGCCTGTGTCAAGTTGACACAAAACTAGCCAGTACACTCACTCAGGATGATATTTTCTATTTTCATCCGTTTGCCTAAAAGTTCACTAATTCATTGTTTTTGATAGCTGAAATGTACTCCACTGTGTAATTGTATCGCATTTTCTGTATCCATTCCTCTGTTGAGGGACATCTAGTTTCTTTAAAGCTACTGGCTATTATAAATAAGGTTGCTATGAACATAGTGGAGCATGTATCCTTATTACATGCAGCATCTTTTGGGTATATACCCAGGAGTGGTATTGTTGGGTCCTCAGGTTGTACTATGTCCAATTTTCTGAGGAACTGTCAACATGATTTCCAGAGTGGTTGTATCAGTTTGCAATCCCACCAGCAATGGAGAAGTGTTCCTCTTTTTCCACATCCTTGCCAGCATCTGCTGTCACCTGAGTTTTTGATCTTAGCCATTCTGACTGGTGTAAGGTGGAATCTCAGGGTTGATTTGATTTGCATTTCCCTGATGACTAAGGATGTTGAACATTTCTTTAGGCACTTCTCAGCCCTTCGGTATTCCTCAGTTGAGAATTCTGGGTGCCCTTGCATTTGGATCATAGGTGTTCAGAATTGAGAGTTCTTGGTAGATTTTTCTTTTGATGAGTATGACGTGTCCTTCTTTATCTTCTTTGATGACTTTTGGTTGAAAGTTGATTTTATTCAATATTAGAATGTCTACTTCTGCTTGTTTGTTGGGACCATTTGCTTGGAAAATTGTTTTCCAGCCCTTTACTCTGAGGTAGTTGTTTGTCTTTGATACTGAGGTACGTTTCCCGAATGCAGCAAAATTCTGGGTCCTGTTTACATATCCAGTTTGTTAGTCTATGTGTTTTTATTGGGGATTGAGTCCATTGATGTTAAGAGATATTAAGGAATGGTGATTATTGCTCCCTGTTATTATTGATGTTATTTTTATGTTTGTGTGGTTATCTTAAATTGGGTTTGTTGAAAGATTACTTTTTTTCTTTTTCTAGGGGGCAGTTTTTCTCCTTGTGTTGGAGTTTTCCATCTATTATCCTTTGTAGGGCTGAATTTGTGGAAAGATATTATGTAAATTTGGTTTTGTCATGAAATATCTTTTTTTTTTTTAAAGATTTATTTATTTATTTAATGTAAGTACACTGTAGCTGTCTTCAGACACTCCAGAAGAAGGAGTCAGATCTTGTTACGGATGGTTATGAGCCACCATGTGGTTGCTGGGATTTGAACTCCGGACCTTCGGAAGAGCAGTCGGGTGCTCTTGCCCACTGAGCCATCTCACCAGCCCGTCATGAAATATCTTGGTTTCTCCTTGTGTGGTAATTGAGAGTTTTGCTGGGTATAGTAGCCTGGGCTGGCATTTGCCTTCTCTTAGGGTCTGTGTGAGATCTGCCCAGGATCTTCTGGCTTTCATAGTCTCTGGTGAGAAGTCTGGTGTAATTCTGATAGTTTGACTTTATATGTTACTTGACCTTTTTCTCTTACTGCTTTTAATATTCTTTCTTTGTTTAGTGCATTTGGTGTTTTGATTATTATGTGATGGGGGANTTTCTTTTCTGGTCCAATCTATATGGAGTTCTGTAGGCTTCTTGTATGTTCATGGGCGAATCTCTGTCTTTAGGTTAGGGAAGTTTTATTCTATAATTTTGTAGAAGATATTTACTGGTCCTTTAAGTTGGGATCTTCACTCTCTTCTATACTTATTATCCTTAGGTTTGGTCTTCTCATTGTGTCCTGGATTTCCTGGATGTTTTGGTTTAGGAGCTTCTTGCATTTTGCATTTTGCATTTTCTAGACAGTTGTGTTGATATTTTCTATGGTATCTTCTGCCCCCAAGATTCTCTCTTCTATCTCTTGTATTTTGATGCTTGTGTCTATGACTCCTGATCTCTTTCCTAGGTTTTCTAACCCCAGGGTTGTCTCCTTTTGTGATTTATTTATTGTTTCTATTTCCATTTTTAGATCTTGGTTAGTTTTGTTCATTTTCTTTGCCTATTTGATTGTGTTTTCCAGTAATTCTTTAAGGGATTTTTCTGTTTCCTCTTTAATGTCTTCTACCTGTTTACCTGTGTTCTCCTGTATTTCTTTAAGGGAGTTATTTGTGTCCTTTTTAAATTCCTCTATCATCATCATGAGATGTGATTTTAAATCAGAGTCTTGCTTTTCTGGTGTGTTGAAGTAACCAGGGTTCACTGTGGTGGGAGAACTGGGTTCTGATGATGCCAATTAGCCTTTGTTTCTGTTATTTATGTTCTTATGCTTGCCTTTTGCCATCTGGTTATCTCTGGTGTTAGCTTGTCTTGCTATCTCTCACTTTGTCTTGTTCCTCCTTCAAGCCTGTATGTCAGTACTCCTGGGAGACCAGTTCTCTCTGGGAGGAATTTAGGTATGGAGAGCAATGGTACAGAGTCAGCTCTGGGGTACAGACAGAGACCAGAAGGATCCTGTCCCCCAGCTGATCCTTGGTTCCTGTGTCCTGATGGCTCTGTGAGGTTCCCTCTTGGACCAGTAATTTGAAGAGAAGTGGCGATCTTATCTGTGCTCGCAGGTGTATAGGCACTCCTGGGAGACCAGCTCTTTCCTGGTGGTATTTGTATATGAAGCCCTGTAGCATAGGATCAGCTCTGGGCACAGATGGAGACCGGAAGGCTCCTGTCCCAGGCAGCCCCTCGGTTCCTGTGTGTTTGTTTAATTTTATTGGCCAGTTTACCCAGTGTTACAAAGAGCTCACGGAGATAAGTAAGAAGCTGACTTCTTAATTCTGTAGAAACAATGCCGAGTCTCTCTGCGGATACATATCCCTCTTAGGACCCCTAAATCAGTCAAGCTCCAGGTTTCAGAGTCTGATGACAGACTTTGGAAAGAAATATCACAATAAGAGCCTGCTGTGTAGAACCACTTTCAGTCCACTTTTAATCTATACCCCTGTATACATGAATCCTCTGGTCCTAGAACACCACCACCTCCCATCTGGACATTACTAAGATACGTTGCGTCCAACTGGGCAAACACTAACTCCGAAAGAAAAATATCATCCAGCTAGCGTTTCCACAAAAATGTGAACAGGCTTTTCCACCACTCTGTAAACCCAATTGATAGGAAGAAAGGTATATAGAAGAATACTCAGTTTTATAGAAATTAGTCTTGCATGTTTCCTATAAAGTCAATTTCTGGCCCAGAAGCTATGTTGTGCAGGACACCAAGAATATGTGGAAAGCATCTTATCAATAGATTGCAGAAACTGGAGACAAAAGGAAATGCAGAACAATTCCTATTACCATAAAAGTAAATTGATGAATTCTCCCCTAAGAAAAAATTGGTCTGATGCTTTTCAAGAATATGGTATCAACCACCAAGGAAGAAAAACAACCATTAGAGTCACTGGCGGTGGTGGCTGCTGCTGCTGCTGCTGCTGCTGCTGCTGCTGCTGCTGCTGTCCCCACTGCTGAATCTGTGGCATCCACTGCCACAGTCATCATCCCCATATCTCTGCACAATGAATACCTGGTTGGGTCAAAGCAACACACACTGAGGAGTTCAGAGCAAAGTTCAGATGCAAGAATAAATGTGTTCTCCGAAGAGACTGATGGTCTCCTAAGCCTTTGACTTCACAGGACGTGAATTTTCCAGGCCATACCCTCTTTTGAGGCTCAGTCTGCTTACTAGGGCCTTACAAAGCTGGGTGAATCAATGTCTGAAACCACGGCTTGGTGGTAAGTCACTCCTGTATAGGAAATTCCCCACTGTTGTATGCACCTCTACTTTTCTCCTTTGCACCCCTGGTATTTATGTAAGAGTCTAGCTCCCCGAAACTCTGGAGTAAATAAGGCCTTCAGTATCTGCTTTTAAGTCGGTTATCATCTGAGTCGTCGGAAGGGTCCAACAATGTAACTATGGTATTCAACCACCGGACCATCCTCACAGAGCATGAAGACAGCGCACTGGCAATTTGCTCTCTGGAATCGCTCACAGAGACTCTGCTATGAAGTTCGTTGTAAAGAGTCCCAGTTGAAAACGAATATAACAGCATGAGCCTGCTTGAACAGGTTTCATACATGGAGCAGGGTTGCAATTGCTAAGGTGGCTGCATTTTATTTTTTTGAAAATAGAAAGATGCTTTGAAGCATTCAAAATTATATAGTATTTATGTAGGTTAGAGCTTGCCCTTAGAGCAACAAAAGACCTTTTGATAAAGAGCTCGCTCTCTAGCAAGTGTTTCCTGAGGATCCTGGAGGACAATGGCCCCAGAGTCACACCTCACACACACGGCTGACTCATCTCTTTTGTGACTTTCCTGTGAACGAAGAAGGAAGGTGCCGTGAAGTGAACATACACTGAGTCACATTGAGGGACATTTTGCAAGTTCCAGAGAAATGCGTCAGTGTGCTGAGTTCCTTACAGGGAATTGTGGGAGGTGGACAGGTTCAGAAAGTACCCGCAGATGTATTCAGTCCAAGTTTGAATCCAAGAATCCCACAAAACTCATTTTACACTTTTTGGGTTGAGTCAAAGAGAATCAAATTACAGCTGTGTAGGTTTCTGGGGCTTTTTTTTTTTTTTTTTTTTTTTTTTTTTTTTTTTTTTTTTTTTTTTTTTTTTTTTTTTTTTTTTGGGTTTTTTGGGTTTTTTTTTTTTTTTTTTTTAATTAAATCACCTTTTCAGTTGAATAAACGGTAAAGTGAAATTGTGTTTCCAAAGAATGTTTCAATAGTACAGCAATAATGGCTGATTTCTATTCACCCAAGCTGCCTACAACGGCCTTCGCCACTGGCTCTGTCTCACCCGCCTCACCGCAACCTTTTTTTCTTCTGCTTTGTTGCTAAGCCTTTTTATACACCGACTCCTTGCACATGGTTCGCTCTGCTCCTCGTGTAAGTGCCTCTAACAGTTTCGGGTCTAAGCCTTAAGTAGCTTCAGGGGCTAGAGCTTCCTAAAATTCAAGTTCAAGGCAATTCCAGCACCAGACGCTTCAGCAGACATCGCTAGCTGTTTGTACAACTCACATGGAGATGGAGAAGGTCAGGGGCAACCTCAGAGACTCACAGTGAAGATGCAGGAACTGGGAAGGAAAAGACATAGAATCACAGAAGGATGTCTCTGTGTTTAATAAGCTCATTCCATCACGATAAAGCCAGTTCCACGCATGTATATGAGCTTGTGTGCATCGGAGTGCACATCTTTTGGGGGTCCAGACCCAAAAAGGTGTGAGAGTTCCTACACCTCCATGAGAAGATCTCAGTAGAAAAATGAACAAAATATTTGAATAAGTGCTTTATAGAGTAAAACAAACATTGTTAGCACATGAGATAATGCTCCCACACTAGCCAGGGGATGAAGAGTAACTGCCTTCCTTTAAGTGCACACAGGTACCTTCTACTCTAACTAATCCTTACAACTGGCGATGCAACAGAGTGTTAGTAAACACGTAGGAGAAACTTAGGCTTCTCCTTAATTGCTGGTAGGACTGTGAACCAGCACGCCCACCCTGCTAAGCCATTTGAACCATCCACCGAATCTGCCTGTATCCATCCCCTGAAACCTGTCCTTTCTTCCCCAGGCTTGTAAACAAGGGAAATGTATCCAGGTGCTTCGTCACATAATATGGGGAAGAAATGCACACAGTAGATATTTTACAGTGATCCCAAATTAGAAGCAACCCAAATATCTCTCAACAGCAGAATGGGGGTAGTTAAGTAAAATGTTTTATTGACCGTACAATAGAAAAACACCAACAAGTAATTAAAATGAACCAGCTGCACTCAACAACGTGGATGAATCGCACAGACGTAATATTGCATGAAATATGCCAAATGTAAATGAGGACTTGCTAAATGCTCCCAGTTCTGGGACCTGAGAAGGTGGAAAAATCAGTCCACAGTGTGAGGATCCTGGGCAGGGCTCTTAGGTGAGGAATGGCAGCTATTGATTATGCCTCTTGATTGCTAGCTATAGGTACTGCCTTCCTGATCTAAGAAGTGCGAATATGAAATGTGAAGATGTTTGCATTGTAAGATTTATTTATTTTTTCCATGATTTGTGTCCTTCTCTGCATATCTATTATGCTTCAATAGATGTTTTATTTAAGAATGTATATATCAAATACAGTGCAATGGACTTACTCTTTCGTCTCAAGCCCATGTATTTCTGAGACGGGGATGTGCTTGAGTGTTTTTTAAATGTATTATTACATGTGTGCATGATGTGAATGCTCCTGGGCACATAGGCCATGGCTTGTGCATGGAGCTCAAAGGTCAGCTCTAGTTTCATGTGAGTGGTGGGGGAGAGGAACTCAGTTGCCTAGCTTCCATGGCGAATGCCTTTACCCACTTGGCCATCTCTTTCACCCTATGTCTTCTTCCCTTTTATTTTAATTTCATTTCCATTTTGAGTTCCATCCTTTTCTTCAGAATCAGCACATCCCTGCTTCCTTACCCAGTCTTATGCATCCAACCCAACCCTAAAAACTGTATAGGAGAAAGGCTGGACCTAATGAGGTGCATTGCCTATTCAGGGTGATAGCTGCTGAGCGCCAACATCCACCTTATTGTCTTCAGACCACACTAACTCCCACTGAGTCCTCCCACAGCTAGATATAGAGACTCTAGGTTTTGTTTTGTTTTTGTTTTGTTTTGGTTTTGGGTTTTGGTTTTTTGAGACAGGGTTTCTCTGTATAGCCCTGGCTGTCCTGGAACTCACTTTGTAGACCAGGCTGGCCTCGAACTCAGAAATCCACCTGCCTCTGCCTCCCGAGTGCTGGGATTAAAGGCATGCGCCACCATGCCCGGCTATTGAGACTCTAATGTTGCTCTTTGTAACTCCCATTGCTCCTCAGAGGCAAAGGACTCAAGGTTGCTTTCAAATAATCCATAAACATCCATGTTTCTGTGGCTTTCCTGTTAGGCTGACCCTACTTTTAGAAGCTGGGTATCTCCTTAAAGCTATGCCATGTGCCTTGAATCCTTTACACAAAAGTCCCTAATGGAGTTGAGAGAGGAGAGACACAAAATGCCCAGTGACACTCTTTGACCCAGAGAATTAAGATGGAAGCAACATGTACGATTTCTGTGGAAAGTCCCATGAAGCCTTGTCTTGTCTTCTCAATGCTTGAGATACCCACACCAAGACCCCAGGCTGTATCTCCCTTCTCTTCACGAATCTTACTGTCTATAGAGAAAGTTGTATATTATATACATTTCCAGTTCTAAACCCAGCACCCATACAGTAGTTCCTTGATCAGTTTGTTGAAGAAGCATGTTTGTCCTTTTTGGTTAGGCTGTGTACTATATTTCAGGACTGACTGACATATCTAATAAAACTAATTTCCTGTCAGTGGTCTACCAAGAAAAGCAAACAGCTGACATTCAGCAATACCGACTGCTTCCACTTTGGTCTTAGATGGGAAAGAATAATTAAAAGGTAGACCAGAGAGCCTGGTGGCTAGATGTAACGATCCCACTGCCAAGATTAATCTCAAGCCTTCCTAAAGCTCTTACTTTCATTACTTTGATTTTGGTAAAAGGAGTCAGACACAGTTGTCTGAAATGGCCTTTATGTATTTGAAATTCGAGTCCAGAGATGTTATAGTCCGGAGAATCTGTCTTTATTGTTGACTCACTGTAGAGACAAATCCCATTTGGTAAGATTTCTGAGATTTTACCTTTCCAATCATGATGCCCATGCCTGTTTTTCTATATCGTGTCAATAAAGCTGGAACCCTAAGCACATAGAAGTTTTAGATAGTACAGCCAACTGAAGAAGTACAAGGCTTTATGAAAAAATATGAAGCAAAAAGTGAATGAAAGGAAAGATTGGGAGAACGTGGAAATGAAGCCCACTGCAGGCACAGGAGGAGTCCACTCCCCACCGCTGGCTCACTTTCCACCAAGGTTTCCTGGCTATCAAAGGTGGCTTCTGAAGTTCCAGCAACGGTACCTAGGTTCCTGGACACAGAATGGGTGAAGGACGGAGAAGGAGTGTGTGTGTGTGTGTGTGTGGGGGGGGGGGGTGCTTCAAAGATGTTTTAGCTTTTCTGAACATTTCTCAGAAATCCTAGCAGTGATTTGTACTTAGCCTCCCCTGGCTGTCTCTATTCTCTAGGGAGACCAGGACATGGAGTCCGGTAGTTGATTTCCATTGTCACCTAGAGTAAAATGAAGAGTTGGGAAGAAAAGGAACGTGAATACCGTGCTAGTAACTTTCAGAGACACTACTGGAGTCGCATTCCAAAGAGTGCCTCTTACTCAAGGACGAAGCAAATCCTGAAGCAAGCCCTTTTAGGTTCCTGGAGCCTCACATTCTCCCTGCCTCGATATCCTGGCTGCCCTCCATGTTCCAAGTTTTCCTCTATTGTACAGAAAACAACAAATGCAGACTGACTTGAGACACTGGCTTTCTGCTCTGCCATGGACATTTCAAAGTTTGGGAACTGGAAACATAGACACTAAGTTTTAAAAATAGATTTGCCTTTCCAGTATTTTCTTTTACGGTTTTTTTCTTCTTAATTGTTTTGCAATAAAACCTGAAGTTAACTCCCCAACAAAAGTTCTTGCACATAACTTGATGTTGTTGAGAACAAGAATTGTATTGTGTTGTCGTCACTCCACCCTTCCTGCAGAATTCCATGTTATCCTGGGATTCCTGAATCACAGCCACATACATGGGCACACAGGGTATGCTTCGCCCCTCCGTGTGCGTGTGTGTGTGTGTGTGTGTGTGTGTGTATGTGTGCATGTATACACAACTTCACAAATTCTTCTTTGAAATGTTGTTAAAATGCGTTTAGAACATGCACTGGAGCTTGGCATTTTCAGTCACCCATGTGAGGTTAATGTAATTTTAACGTTTAGGCAGGGATGGTTTGGTATTAGTTTATTTCAAGAAAACAGCATGTTTTTGTCGCTGACTGTTTTCATGTGTCGTGTGTGGTTCTTTCAGCATGGAAAACTAGCTCCCATTCCATGGAACAAATTATTCCCAAGAAGTCCTGTGCCACTCACAAGCTCCCTACCCTTGCCCTCCCTGCCTCATTCCCAGGGGATGCCTTTCCATAATGCATCGCAGTACATTTACATACATAGTTAGGTCTGCCCTTGTACTCTGCCTTCCTGAGTCCCAGAACTGTATAATATTCATTAAAAATGCTTGCATGGTTTTGGTTAAAATGCTTCATCTCTCAATGTTTTGTAGCAGTAGAGAACAATTTGCATATCTGGGCTTTTTTAAGGTCATGTCATAAAATCAGAAGAGATTAATCTCTCATTTTGATACTCTGTACTTTTTTCTTTTCTATCCTCACATAGATACTAAATAATTCATGTATAGTTTAGAGCTTCCAAAGTACAAGGACAAAGCCAGGGGCTATGCAAAGCTTAATAACTGAGTGAATATATTTCCCAGTAAAAACTGAACTCTCCTGTAAAGAATACAACCATCCTTATATCACATATATCATACATATGCATGCATCATACATACATCATACATATATATCATACATACACATACATCATAATACACACATATCATATATACATGCATCATACATACACATACATCATGCATGCATACATCATACATACACATACATCATACATACACATGCATCATACATGCACATACATTGTACATACATCACACATACACATGCATCATGCATACACATACATCATGCATACACATACATCATACATACACATACATAACACATACACATATATCATACATACACATACATCATACATACACATATATCAAAACAAAACAAAATAAAAATTACATAAATATATGCTCAAAAGCACATGTGAACAGCACTAAAATAACAAGATAAATTTGCCACTAAATTCCTGCTACATCAAAGCAATTGTAAAATGGCCAAATGCTGATCATCTGTTCTTTTTTTGTGTATAGTGCTGCCTCCCACCACACACACACACACACACACACACACACACATACACACACACACACACACACACA
>NC_034610.1:45020595-45022454 GCF_900095145.1 Mus pahari | reverse complement strand
CCTCCCTCCCTCCCTCCCTCCCTCTCTCCTTTGCTGCCTCCTTCCCGCCAATACAGTAGATGGTAGAATAAATGATTCTGAAGTTGCCTGTCACCATCATGCTTAGCCACAATAAGTAACCATACAACACAGACTCAGCTGAGGCCATTATGTAACCTGGAGTGTGCAGACTCACGATGGAGAGGGGCAGACCCTGGAATGCCCCTCGAGTCCTTGTATTCCAAACACTTATTTCTTGCTCCATTTTAAAGGCAGTAGTTTCTATTATTTGCAGTAGAGAGTTCTTCTTTATAACAATTTGAAACATAAATATATCAGAAAAACATTGAGAAAATTAGCAATATCTGCCCATATTTGCAGATATGTAGGTCTTATATTTTAAATATTTTCCAGAAATTTTCAGCTGTCTTTTTTTTTTTTTGGGTTTTTTTGAGACAGGGTTTCTCTATGTAGTCCTGGCTGTCCTGGAACTCACTCTGTAGACAAGGCTGGCCTTGAACTCAGAAATCCGCCTGCCTCTGCCTCCCAAGTGCTGGGATTAAAGGCGTATGCCACCACTGCCCATCTAAATTTCAGTAGTCTTACCTGTTGAATTCACCAGTATCTATATGGAGCTGGTTGATCATTTCTGCTAAGACTTTCACACTTTACCCTTTTAGATAAAAATCTAAACTGTTAATATGCAAAAACCCCATTTAGTCACTTTGGGTAACTACAAGAATCCTTTGAAACATTTTTACCAGTCAATTTATGTAAGTGTAGATAGAGCACAGAAGGATAAAATTCAAAGTAATCTTTTTCAGCAGCTGGCCTTAAGATGTTTTTGATTTAAAGGCTCCTGGTGTGACATTTTCTCCATGTGTCGTGAAGACACATCCCTCTGAGGTAAAGGACAGCTGTTGTTCTAGAAGGAAGAGGCCTGGCCAGCCTCAGAGCCTCAGCAGGTTCATCTGTCCAAAGTCTACGTTTTACCTGAGCTAAAGAGAATCGCAGACATGAGGGCTGGGCTCTGCTGATAAGCGCTTTCTGTGTGAGCATGCGGAGCTGAGTTGGAGTCCACAATCCATGCAAAAAAGCCAGCTGTGCATGTATGGTCCCTGTGCTATCTAGGTAGAGACAAGCAGATCCCTGAGCATGCCTGGCCAGCCAGTTCAACTGAATCAGCAACCTCCACACCTGGGACAAATATCATCTAACATGGGTGAATGGCATTCACACAGGAACATGCACACCTTCCTAGACAGAAAAATATCCAGGTAATGGGGTGGGCAAATATAAGGAACTTGACTTGTGTGGATCTCAGAGAGAAGAGAAAATAATAAAGATGTCCTGGAGTGTTGAAAATAGTAGAATCCTTGTAGACTTGTGGTGATTTGAATGGAAAATGTCCCGCATAGGCTCAGGTGTTTAGATACTTGGTCCCCAGTTGGGAAACTGTTTCAGGAAATTATGTAGCTTCTAGGACTAGACGTAGAGCCTTGCTAGAGTCTTACGTCATGGAAGACAGGCTCTGAGAGCTTATAGCCTTTTCCCACTTCTAGTTCTCAGCATCCGTCTGTGCGTCTGTCTGTCTCTGTGTGTGTCTGCCTCCTCTCTGTCTCTGTCTGTCTCTCTGTGTGTACCCTTCCCTTTCCCTCTCCCTCCCCCTTCCCCTCCCCATTCCCCTCCCCCCTTCCTGTCTCTCTCTGTATGTCTCTGTCTGTTTGTGTATGTGTGCCCCAGTCTCTCTGTCTCTCTGTCTTGTAGAATCCACGTTGGACGCCAAATGTAGAGTCCACGTTGGACGCCAAATGTAGTGTTCCTGCCTGCACGCAGACCGGCGCCTTGTCTGCATGGGCAGAACACCTTGGGGTGGGTTC
>NC_034610.1:44998860-45015189 GCF_900095145.1 Mus pahari | reverse complement strand
AAAAAAAAAAAAAAGAAAGAAAGAAAGAAAGAAAGAAAGGAAGGAAGGAAGGAAGGAAGGAAGGAAGGAAGGAAATTAACTTCGTTTGATGACAGGCTTCCTCAAGAAAATCATATATCTGTGGTCTGAAAACCACAGAAAGGTGTGGGCCATACCAGGGCAACACAGGAGAGAAAACTGAACTAACCAAGTTTCATTGTTGATGTACGACAGGGACTTACCTGAGGGTTCTTAAGTACAAAGAAGGAGCCCTGAGCTTCCTTCCTCTTTCCTGTGCAATGAGGGCAAACCAACTCATTCTCCCCAAATCTCAGCTTCACCGCTGATAAAATTAAAACGGTGTAAATTGGTCTCTGTGTCCCACCTTGACACGGTGATAATTGACCATATTGTATACTCTCCATACATTCAAAGGGAATGAGGGAGAAAAGCACTTCTATTATGTTCCCTTCCTATCCCATTTACTGTAGCTTGTAAACTACAACATTCATCTTCAAACATGTTGAACGCACACACACACACACACACACACACACACACACAATCACTTTATGAGGGTTGTTAAGATGATCATACCTCTGACATATATGATGTATACCATATATGTGAATATACCCATATAATATTGCATATATAGATTGTATACGAAATACATAATTAACAATTTATATTACATTAATTTTTCTAAACGATAAACCATGGCTTATTGGCTAATTTTCGCCTCTGTCAGAAAAAAAAAAACCTGAAGGAGGAGGGGTTATTTTGGGCTTATGGCTCAAGGGACAGTTGATGACAAGACCAGCTATAGATAGAGCTTTACACAATGCTGTTACAAAGTCCCAACCCAAACCAGGTAAACGACAGCCTCTGGAGTTGAATCAGTCACAGTCGTGTTTTAAAGTCATTCGGGTTGCTCTAACATGCAGCCATGATGCTATGAGCATTGCCTGAGAACTTTCTGGAAATGAAATTCTAGGACAACCTGTTAGGGTCCCGTTGACTTGACCCAATGCTAATTTCCTCCCAAAGGACTCATCCTCTAAATAATTTAAGTTTATGAATCTAGGGATGAAGGTTCCAGCACGTGAAATTTAAAGGACACATTGGAACCTTCATACCCCAGCAGTCCGTCGACTTGGGATGGAAAGTTACAAGGAAGGCCAGCTACATTCTTTGTTGGGCTACCAACACATGGAGATGGAGTGCCATTTGGAAACCCAGCTTTCAGGGTACTAATTACAAATGTGTATCCTTTCTTCTGTACTCTCTTTCAACCTGCAATGATGATTTTTACTTGCTGTTTGATCTCGTATTCTTGGGCATAGGATGGGGATAAGGACCTCGGGAAGAATTCTCAAAGATTTAATAGAGACTTCTATAAGCCATAGATATGCCATCCTGGAATGTCACATGGATAAACTTAAACATGTCACTTAATTTTATATACTGTTATTTTGTAAAGCTTGGAATTCTAAGACAAGAAGTTTTGAAAATAAAGTGATAGATCAATACCCATGGAAGGAGTTACAGAGACAAAGTTCAGAGCAGAGACTGAAGGAATGACCATCCAGAGACTGCCCCCCCCCCCGGAGATCCATCCCATAAACAACCACCAAACCCAGACACTATTGCGAATGACAACAAGAGCCTGCTGACAGGAGCCTGATATAGCTGTCTCCTGAGAGGCTCTGTCAGTGCCTGACAAAGACAGAAGTGGATGCTCACAGTCATCAATTTGACAGAGCACAGGGTCCCCAATGAAGGAGCTAGAGAAAGTACACAAGGAGCTGAAGGAGTTTGCAGCCCCATAAAGGGAACAACAATATGAACCAACCAGTTCCCCCCCCCCCCAGAGCTCCCTGACACTAAACCACCAATCAAAGAAAACACATGGTGGGACCCATGGCTCTAGCTGCATATGTAGCAGAGGATGGCCTAGTCGGTCATCAATGGGAGGAGAAGTCCTTGGTCTTGTAAAGGTTCTCTGCCCCAGCATAGGGGAATGCCAGGGCCAGGAAGCAGGAGTGGGTGGGCTGGGGAGCAGGGGGAGGAAGGAAGGGATAGGGATTTTGGGAGGGGAAACTAGGAAAGGGAATACTATTTGAAATGTAAATAAAGAAAATACCTAATAAAAAAAGAAAAATAAATAAATTTTTAAAAAAAGAAAAAAAGAAAAAAGAAAGTGATGGATCTTATTCAAACAAAATGGAATTTCTGAATGAGGTTGTTTACTGAGGTAGGAAAACAAAATCCCCCTGAAAAATTTACAAGTTTGGATTCTGTAAAAGTTGGGTGTTTTTGCTTCCCTACAAGGGGTAAATTTCCCCCTTTGGATCTGGGCCCCTTCATTTTCAAGACAATGGCATGGCACAGAGAAGCTTGGCACTTGGTTCAGAGCAGCCCCTATCAACATGGGGGATGTCACATAGGCAACTTCAAAGAAACCAAAATGTCTCATTATTTGTATTATTTGGAATTTATCGTTTTGGCCATAAAATTAGGGAGCTAGTTTCCTGAGAATTTATTAAAGATGTTTAACAAAAATAACTAGAAAGAAAAATGTCTTACCTCTATGCCTGTTTTAATTAACTTATTGTTAAACAACAGTCTGTTATACTGATTATTTTTAATTGCGTTTTTTTTATTGCTAGTGCTTATTTCAATACATTAAATAATATCCCTAACTAAAGCGAAACAATTTAATACCATCCAAAGTTCTACAGGGCCTTTATAAAGTTAATTTTTCTCCAAGGTTGGAAAATGACTCCACCTCAAAGAATTGGAACCAAAGTCATGTCAGTTTAATGAGAGTGTTCAGTGACCCGAGAAAGGAATCACCCACAGCTTTTCTGAGAGAAAAGAAAACATATTGCTGTGAGTCTAATAAAATTTTTTACTGTCCAATCAAGTCTTGAGAAATTGAGTCAATCTTCATTTTCCTCTTTCCGACTTCATAGCATAGCAAAGAGAATAACCCTAGGATTGGGGTTTCCATGGAGCCCAGTGCACGTAGTCCAGAGCCTGGCAATGTTAGGACATCAGAGGTCCGGGTTGCGTGCTCTGCAGGCGGGTCTGTGAGCAGACAGCACTTGCCCTCCGTGGCTCACATCAAAGGTGGTGGTCACAAGTGTGGATGATTATTTAAGTTATATCCATCTCTTCCGACGGACGAGGCACAAAAGCTGAGTACAAGTGTTCTGCACAGCAGCAGGCTTTGCACCATGCCCGGCACTTGCCTCACACACACACACACACACACACACACACACACACACAAACTGGCTGAATGAATGAAAATCAAAGCTACTGAAGATGTAGCTTAGCCAGTGGCGTGTTCCTCTAGCACGCATGACACCCTAAGTTCAGTCCCCAGCACCAGATAAACCAGACATGGTGCCACGTGCCCATGATGCCAACACTTAGGAGGTAAAGGCAAACAAGCCAGGAGGGTATCCATGGCTACATAGTAAGTGCTGGGCCAGCCTGGGATACATGAGAACAAAGTAAGCCTTATCATGTCTACCACACCCTCAATCCAAATGCAGGATGCATAGAGAGGCTCACGGTCCCAATTCTTTCCATTTCCGTCTTTAGTCATGGTTTTCTACAATCGTTTAGCTAGGAGAGTGTGCTTTACGTATGTTTAGTGCCTAATCCAGACCAGAGTCTCTGGACAAGCTATTGCAGGGATACACAATGACATTACCAACAAAGGAAGCAAAGGCCTGACCTCGGAGCTGAGGGACTCTGAAGGACAAAAGTTCCTCATCCCCCAACCAAATCCCATGAGAACTGAGTTTGCACTTGGATAGTGCTCTCTGGCATATACCGCAGACTGGCATTTGGCTCCAGTCTCCTTGCATTGCCCTCTCGCAGTCTCTAGCATTCACCTGGTTGTACTTAGAAGTAGAATCCTGAGAGCTAAGAAATATCACCCTTTAGAAGGAAGGGCATTCATTCCTGATCCTTGCTTTCATCTCTTAGCAGAGTATCTTGATATTTTTCCCCTTTTGGTTTTTTTTTGTTTTTTTTTTTGTTTTTTTTTTTTTTTTGTCCATAGATAAATTAGAGTTCCCTCACTGGGAGACACTTCTTCAACATCTTAAGTTATATATGTACTAACTAGTAGCACATTCCAAAGCTAGGTTCTCAAAGGCACCCCAGTGGTCAAAGCCACCAGAACCTGCTTCTTGTAGCAGGACTGCAGAGCCCCGCTAACTGATCAGAGAGGCCTGGTTCCTCTCGTCCTTCGTGGTCCACAGGGGAGTTTCAGCACAGGCGGTTGGTTGACCCACATTTCTTCCCTCTGTGCTCTTTGACCAAGCTCCAGGTCCTTACACCAGTCACAGCACATTCTTTACACTTCGCCCTGCCCCTTTCCTGGAAAAAAAAATACTAGGTCTCTAAGTGACCTGACCCTTCCCACTGGTCCCCACCCGTCTGGTGTGTAGCCAGGATTATGTAGCCGACTCATTTATAGTGGTGTTAACTGATAAAGGCCAAGGGAGCTGCCCACTGGTCACTGGGGTCATTTGTTTTGCTAGCTAGATATGATAACCTGGACTCGGAGAAGAGAATCTCTACAAGTGACATTACAAGAGCATAGGTTAGGACTGTGCCCTGATGCAGTGAGGGTGACAGCTCCGGAGGCTCATATGGGGAATGTTGGGATTAGGGAGAAACGATAAAAAAAAAAAAAAAAAATCACATAGGAAGGGCAGTTACATAGAAAATTCTGATTATTAAATAAAAGAAAGAAGAATACAGGATGTGAGCAAAGCTAAGGAGGTTTGAGGGCTCTTGCCAAGAGGGAGTGGAAGGTTGGCCTGACAGTCTTGCCTACACTTTGCACGAGGACATGGATGCTATACAGACACACAGACACACTTGGTTTATTTTCCACCAAGAGCTTGGATATATACTGTGAACACCTGGCCAGGATACTCCAGGCCAAATCTTTTCCCTTCCCTCCTGCTTAGTACCCCACCCACTTAATCCAGCCAGGTCTCTCTCCCTTCCAGTCCTCCTCTCTTCAGTCACTACTGTTACCCAGTGTCCAATCACCGAAACACCTGCTTCTCTGTGGCTTCTAAGACTATCACTCTCAGATGACAACATCAAATAGTAAGAGGTTTCCAAACATTTATTTATTCATGTATTTTTTTTATTAAAAAAAAAAATCACAACTCATTGTAGCCCAGACAGGCCTCGAATCCATGACCTTCCTATCTGTACTTCTCCAAAGCTGTTATTAAGAGTGCACGAATAACACCATAACCAGCAAAATAGGTTCCAAACTAAGCTTCCATGAAATATCCGAAACGCAACTGTTTGATGTGAAGTGGAAGCAATGTTGTACAGAAATGTGCTGATGAAGATAAGAAAAACCAAGGCGTTCTAGCTTCACACACTGACTTCTCAGCAAATTAGCCCCCTGGGCAAGTGAGGGGCTCTGTGAGCATCAGGCACTTACCCAGGCTAGTTGAGTTCGCTCTGCAAAGAACAGTATTAGTAAAGGAGCCTTCTGGACCACACTTGCACCAGGTACTTGACACGAATTGGTTGAATTTCTGTCCACAAAGATGGAGGCGGTATCGGAAAACTGTGGTAGGTGTAGTTGACAAGATACCGCATTCTCCCAGCTTCTCCGTGTTTAGAGTTTAATAGGCAAGCGAAACAACGTGAGGTAGCGTGAAAAGGAACGTGTCAGATGAATAGTGAAGGTGGTACCCATAGGCAGGATTACTGGCAGCAACCAGGGAGTGCTTCTGGAAGAAAGGATGTCTTACCTGGGGAGAAAACACTGAGCAGGCACTGTCCGAGGGGAGTGAATAAGGGAAAATGGATCTCAAGCGCTGGGCTGACACAGGCCTATGGGGTTAAAATTCACCCTGGTAAAGAGGACTGGCGGGCTTAGACCTAGAACAGCAGAAACTCACCGCTAAGACGACAGATGTCTTGTTCTACTCACTAGTCCAGGCCTCTGGGCGCACCTGTTGTCTTTAGCTCATCCAGGCTCCTGTTAGGATGCACGGAGCAGATGAGCAAGGAGGGCCAAGCAATGCCAAAGCCAATCCACGGGGATGTCATCATGGAGCCCAAAGGCCGCCAACCCCGATGCCCTTTAAAGTCACAGGAGAGTTCTTGTATATTGTTTTTCTTTTCAGGACAAGTGCTAGTATCCCAAAAGCCATACAGAAAGTACAGTTGTTTCTGTATGCTTTTTTTTTCTTCTTCTTCTAAAAAACTTGGTGTGTTTAGAAGCCATATCAACCTTCTCTTGCAAAACTGGTCACTGGCTTTCTGTGGCCAAGGAAATCTTAGATGAGACACAGGCAGAGAGTGTCAGAGAAGAAACTTCTGCTTTTCTCCCAGCCCTGCACAGAGGGCTGCCAGCGCTGCCAGAATAAAGTTAGGTGACTGACGTAAATGCCCATCACTAAGTGTATTTATTTAAGTCCCAAATAGCAAAAGGCAAACACTGTGGGTATTAATAAAAATATGACAAGGCAAACACTCAACTCATTTTCTTTACTCAGCGGGTTAGGGAGCTTTCTTTCTAGACTAAAGGCCATCCCTACCTGGTCACAGTTAGGACGTCTTGGGCAACATAAAGCCTTTTCTACGAGGAGAAAGGCAAAAAGCAGTTACATAGACATCCATCTATTGGAGACCTGTTCAGTTATTAGGTGGCAAGAGGGTGTCACCGCTTTAACTTTCCTTTTCATTCAAGCCTGGAATGTAAGCTTGCACATATGCGTGCTGACCAGGCCTGGACGCCATCAGAAGGCTGTAGCTAAGCTATAGTATGTTATCCCTGAAGGTGGAGTGTTCACATACCTGGTTGACTGGCATGAATACCTCATAACACACACACAGAGCCTCTCTGTACCCATGTGCTCTCCTTCTCCGCATTCTTCCCCACCCGTGGCAGTGTTCACAGAGCCCGCCATTTGCAGGAGTTATTTCTGACATGGCTCTTTTCAGCATTTAGCTCAGCTATCTTGATACGAACTGCTCCAAACAAATCCTCACCGCTTCCCTTCATTCTCCCCCCTCCCTCAGACATTGCACCCTGACCTAATTCTCCCACACATCTCAATCATGGGGGAGTTGCACACTGCTTGGTTGGAACCCTTGTTCATTCCCTGCACAAGCTAAGAACCCCTGTTTGTTCTTTTTCCCCCAACCGTGCCTGGGAAGAGAAAACTCCAGGCTGAAGCATCATCTCACCGATGCCCACGTTTCCAGCTAATTGACCCACTAGTGCCCTCCTAGGGTCTCAGCTTCTTTACCTTAGAGGGGCACAGCCGCAGCCCCTAGCTCATACACCATCACTCCATCCCACAAACCCATAACCCATCCCTGACTTTAGTCCTGACCTCCACCTGTGAGGTACAGTGGAGCTGGCTCTCAATAAACCCACCTTTATGCTTCTGATTCAGCTCCAATTGGTTCATTTCCTCAGTGGAGAAACCTATCAAAGACTTCCTATAGCCTGAGCAGTTCCAACCCTCTTGAGCTGGGAAGGTCAGAAGGGCACCCTTTGTTCCCATACCACCTGCCTCTCCCACCCTGTGACACCACCACTGCTACCAGGAAAAGTCCAAGTTAAATCAGAGACGAGCTAATGAGCTAACTGCTTGCTGAGAATCTTCAGTGTTCTCATCAATACCATTGCATCTGGAGCTGCCCGCAGTCTACATGGCTTCTCTGTGTCTACCCTTCCCAGACTCCACCCATCACAGCTCTCCAGTGAGTGAGAGGAATAGTCTGTCATTCTAGTCTTTGTATTTCAATTTCTTCCCACCCTAAATAGAGCAGAGATGGTGGCTTAATATAAGTCAAAGCCAGCAAGAAGAAGGTCCATACCTATTCCCCCCTAAGTGCCTCTCCTAGTTCAGGGCCGTAGCTAAGGGATCTACCACAGAGCTAGACATGGACCAAGTTCAGCCGAGTTCATACCACAAATTCACATCTTTTGGCCCCTAAGCACACTGCCTGGTGTCTGTACCTGTATCTCCCCATAAGAAATTGGGAAAGAAATAGTGATTCTCTTTTAAGGTTGTCATGAGGAACTGTATATGTTTAAGACACATAGCATGCAGCAAACTATAATTAACACTGGCCATTCAAACACCAAGAGAGATATACCTCATCCCAGACTTTACAGGTTGCTATGCTAGAAAAAAATTAATTTAGAATTTAAATAATTCCTGGTTTCACTTTGATTTAGCTTTCAAAGTGGTTGCTGTTGCTGTTTGGTTTAATGTGTTGGGGTTTGAGAAATTCTGAGTGTAGAAAAACTACACCCAGATGAGAGACATTTATACCTAACTATAAAGCTTGGTGCTTCTTTTCACCACAAATGCGAAAGGACTAGGAATCAGGCGAGTTCTCCTGGGATTTCTTTGTGGAAAGATGAATCGTCCAGACAGGGCAAGAGCCCCGCTAACCTATAAATAAATCTCTTTCTTCAGATCATGTTATTGGAATACAGCCTTTTATGCAGCGGCTTTTTATAGAAATAATTGATGTCATTATAGCTCCAGAATCCTTAGTCCTAAAAGGAAATGGCTTCCTCTATCACTTGTTGCCCAAATTCCGTTCTTCCCTTGTCTAGATGGTATTGTTAGTCAGAGGGCAAGCATCAGTGGGAGATCAGTCTGGGGCAGTTTGTCAGCAAAGCATCGTGCCTGCTACACAGGGAGCACCTAGACACACACTCGCTAAATGGGTCAAAGAACCAGGTCAATATTGAAGCAATGAGCAGGAAACATTGTATTCTGCTTGGGAATAGCAGGAGAAGATCTTACTGGAGTTATTATTTCTCTCCATAAAGCCAAGAAGTTCCAGAGAACCTGTGTCCTGCCGCTGCTGTGGCTGTTTACGGACAGGTATGGACATTCTATTGAGACCAGTTGACAAAGGCCGCACACAGGGAGACAATGGGCACAGCAAAGGGGATACGTTTGCAGCATGCCTGGCATTTGCTCCCACCAGGCAGCAGGATAATCACAGTCTTACTTAATCAGTCTTTCCATTTAACTGCAACCAAGACCATGAAGCCCTGGGTTTTAATAGCTGTGAACACATAAATGTTAAATTCTAGGACCTGTTCCTGGGTAAGACTTCCTTCTCTTTTCAGCCTAAGCTATCAGTCTTTGGAATGTGGGTAAGATCGGTCTGAGCGTGTTCCACCAGGCATCATGTCCACTAAACAGCTAGCACGTGCATCCTGGCTAACATGATCAAAGACGCAGGACAACAGTGAAATAACGAGATGTTTCCGAAGAAATCATATACATACAAGGGTCTTGGCTTTCCCATTTCCAAGGTCCTGAGTCTGGTCTCTCAAAGCTCTCTGTTCCTGCTATTCATTTCACCAGCTCAATGGTCACTTACTGTATTTCAAGATGGACTCAGGCTCCATGTGCCAACATCATTTTGCTAGTGGGTGACTTTTTTTTTTTCTCTCCCTGAGAAGTGTTGGCTCTGAATCCTTCCTGTCTAAATACAAAGACCAGGCCTCTTGGTTGACCAAGGAGCCCCCATGGTTTATTAAAAGTTGAATGATTGATTTTTTTTTAAGGGGACTGGTGAACACCACAGCTATTCTGAAGGAAATGTGGGTACATACATGGATTGTCTCCCCTCCCAGTCAGCTTCCGTTCATTGCTACCTTCTGGTCTGATGATCGCATCGTCCATCACAGCCATCAGCTAACATGAGCCTCCTCCACATTCTCTCTACAGATGGCTCCACTTTCCTCAGCATGTCTAGGGAGGCTGCTCTCCGTGCTCCCCATGCTCCTCGTGCTCCCCACGCACTTACAGAGGGGAAATCACCATCATCTTATAAAAGCTACCTGCCTCCAAATGACAGGACCACCATTCCTCTTTACTTTGAATTTATTTCTAAAATGGTTTTTTTTTGAGACTCTTGTATGTGAGTACTCAATTTATATTGCTTCCACTCCCTCCTCCCCCCCACTCCTCCCATGTCTCCCTTCCTATTCCCGCTCACATGTACTACCTCGTCTATAATTATTGTTACATGTACACACATATTTGTACATGCATACAAACTACTGAGTCTAGTGGTGCTTTCTCTTGCAGTAGAGACCTCTTGCAGTAGAGATCTGTAGATCTCTGTAATCACCTGCATCAAATAACAACAATAACAGCAGCAGGAGCAGCAGCAACAACAACAACAAAAACAACAATGAAGCCCCTTTGACGGGAAGTGAGAGCTATACTTATCTGTGGGCATAAGGCTAAGTTCTTAGAGACTATAATGGTTCAGGGAAGTAGAGATATGGTAGGAAGAGGTTCTTCTCTAGGGTCTATGATCTCACTAGCCATGAGTGGTTGGATAGCTTTGTAATGGCAGGCATGAATTCACTCCTACAAAGTGGGGCTTAAGTTCAGTTAGACAGTTATGGCTTGTCACCAAGATACAAATGCCACTATTGCTCCATTGGGGATGTATTTCCACCCCTGTAGTTGCCGTGGTTTGCAGTTTTACAGCCGGGTAGGGCTACGGATTGCTTTCTTCCTTGGCTGTTTGCATCGGATCTTCCAATACTGTGATAGCTAGTCCTCAGGTAGCAGGTTTCCAGGTCAATTCCAGCTCACTTCTTCCAAGTCCTTTGCCAGAAGTATGTGGTGTCTTTTAGCAATACCTTCGATATCTATTCACAACCAGGAGCAGTGGCAATAGCCTGTATTGTTTGGGGGGATCTCTTGAATTTTTAAATCGTTTCCTTCCTTTCCCATTGTTCCTTCTTTCTTCCTTCGTCTTATATCTTGTTTAATAAATGTTGTTTCTTTGTAATTATCTTGGAAGAGAAAGGGAAAGGTCACCATAGGCTGTGTGTGTTTAGGAAAAAGTTGACTGCACATTTAATATGCGTTAGTATGGCACTTCCATATCTACTGTGACAGATGACACGTAAGAACAGAGTATCTTTTTAAACTTGTTTATTCTTCTCACATATGCACACAAATGTGCTCTAATTGTATCCCTCATTATCCTTCATATCCTTTTACCCTCCCATTTCTTCTTCCCATCTAATGCCTACTGTGTGTGTGTGTGTGTGCGCGCGCGCGCGTGTATGTACCTGTGTGCATGTATGCATGTGTGCCTATGTGCATGTGTACGTGCCTGTGCCCCACTGCATTTAATGACTACATGAGAATGGTGGTGGTTATTTACCATGGAGAAAAATGGCTTCTCCTTACCTAGCAACCACTAATTTTCTAAGCTCCACGGGAAGTAAGGCCTCATCTAACTTTGATGGTGTGGGACTAGGCCCAACTTTGGGCAGGTCTTGAGTAGGTAGCCACAGGTGCCGTGAATGTGTTGTTCTAACAGCTATGTCATATGCAGACAGCATATTTCATAACACACCTCCTCATCTTTCATCTCCTACACGTTCTGTTCTCATTTCCATAATGTTCCTTGAGCCTTGGAGCAGGACAGAATTGTCCTCCTCTGTTTAGAGCTGAGTACTGGGCAGCTATGGAGTGCTAATTCCAGAAATGTGCATGACAATGACATATTTTTTTTTAAATGGAAGGTTTTATAGTATCTGAGTTTTTTCTACCCAAGATATTAATTGTGATCATTAGTGAAATAGTTCTAGTGTGGGCGTATGCAAGAATGTAGAATCCCACAAGAGGCAAGACAATCTGTAGTGATTTGGAACCAAAAGCAGGTGCTAACATCTGCTACCAACTTGCATATAAAGAAGCTGAAGTCAAAAATATTCTTAGGCTTTCTGATTGGGTATTCCAAAGTACACCTGAATCGGTTTGGAAAGAAGATGGAGTTTGCAATTAAAAGCTTGATGACTTAGCCTCTGAGAGCCAACTAAACAGAAATAAGCATTGTGCTTTCCTTAGTCTTCACTGTTTGCTTTTCAATCTCTTTCTAAATTTGAAAACTCTTAACATAGCAATGGCATTTCTAGAAAACCAATCATACCAAGACTCTTAAAGGCAGAAGACCGGCATTCAGTAAAAAAACGGTGACGCGCTACGAGCTAGCTGCTTACCTAAAATGCTTTGAGGGAATGCTGGAGAGATCTCTGCTGCACTGTACTCTTGGTTTAATGCTTAACCCCTCTCCGGTCCAGTGCCTTCGGCTCTGTCCTGCCCTACAGCGTGTGCTCAAGCCTCCACCCTTAATGGGTCATTCGTCACACTGGATTTTTCTTAGCTTACCGCTTCTTCAGAATTCGGGACCTGTTGCCAACATTCTCACTTTCCACAAGATTAATCTAGCAGTATGGGGACCTGCTGTACTTTGCCAATGTTCAGTAATTATAATTACATACTTAAAACTCTGAACACAGGAGATATGAATCAAAAAGGACAAAAGGAAAATCAAAAATGTACAGTCATAATTAATGAATTTTAACTGCTCTCCATTTCTGAAAATTAAAAGATTATGACTCGTATATATTAAAGTGTTAGAATAAAGAGAAATGATTTTTTTATTAATTAAAGTTATTCTTTGAAAATACCATATACGTATACAATGCCTTCCAATTACTCTCATGCTCTTCCCCCCTCACTTCTCTGTTAACCCTCTCTCTTTCCTACAAATTCCTTTCTTACATTCTTGCCTTTTGTTTGATTTCATTTTATGACCCACTTAGCTTAACCACAGCTGTCTGTGTGACCATGGATTTGGATTCATCTACTGCAACATGGTCAGCTCACTAGAAGATATGCAACTAAAACCAATGTCCTGGGGCCTATCAGAAACCAGCATTTCAGTAGCGAGAGAGATAGGACCCCATGAGCCCCTCCCCATCCATGACTAACAGTTGACTGGACCAGTCTTGTGCAGGGCTATTGGAAAAGCAGTTATTGTAAGCTCATAGTTTCAATGGTCGAGTCCTTCCTAGAAGCTGGCTACTCATGGCCTCCCTACCTCACAGCATCCACATTCCTCCTGTCTCCTCTTCTAAAGCAGTCACTGAGGCTACTAACATCTTATGTAGGGCTGAGCATTCAACAGTCACTTATTCTTGGCACCTTGAGGGGAAAAGAATAGAAATTATCTTTAATGAAAGTGTATTTTTATCCCAGTGGTTCTTTCATAAGCTATCCAACTTAGTCTTCCGACAATCCTGCAAAGCAAGCATTGTTTTCCTCATTTCGCTTGTAATGAAATTGAAACTGGAGAAGTTAGTTCCTACAGTTAGTATTTACTAGTTGTACATCTAAACAGTATACTTTATATATTAAACAAGTCTCAAATCCAGGAGGTCTACCCAACCTCATTTAAGGGTCTGGAACCCTTAAAATAGTCATGAAATATCTATCCTAAAAAATGACTGAAGAGTGCCATTTTTGGAACCAGTGATCAGTGTTTTCTCTTTATCAAGAGTAATGTAGTTAAACATACATTATTGACTATGCTTATTCAAAAAAGAGAAATTGTCCAAGATCAGTAATTCAAAGTTTGGCATATCATCAAAATTCTCTGGAGAACACTTAAAAAACATTCCCTGGGCCTCATTCCATGCACACTGAGTCAGAGCTTCTGTGAACGTCACAGATCTCTATAGGTAAAACCTCTCAAGGCAGTTTCAAATCTAATCCAGTTATGAAACAGAAAAGCAACGTGACCACTTGGAAATACCATGAATTATAGGTTTTCCAAATTCAGCAGCATGCTTCACTTCACTCCATCCTAATCCTGCTGGGCAGGATGCAGGATAGACATTTTATCTCCCTTGGATATGGGCACAAACCGTTTCAGTGGGGGAAGGACATTCAAAGAATCCTCAGTCATCCTCCGTGGTTGTTTGAATATTCTTGGCCCATGGAAAGTGGCACTAGTAGGAGCTGTGGCCTTGTTGGGGGAAGAGTGTCTCTGTGTAGGTGGGCTCTGAGGTCTTATGTTCAGGCTCTGCCTACTGTGGTAGAGACCTTCTTCATGGCTGCTTTCAGAGCAAGATGTAGAACTCTCAGCTCCTCCAGCACTATGCCTGCCTAGACTCAGGCATGCTTCCCACCATGATGATAATGGACTGAACCTCTGAACCTGTAAGCCAGCCCCAACTAAATGTTGTCCTTTATAAGAGTTGCCTTGGTCATGGTGTCTCTTCACAGCAATAAAACCCAATTTAAGACATCGTCTTAGGCAAAGTAAAACAGGTTTGTATACCCAGCATAAAGGGGGACCATACCGCACCCTCTCCCAAGGCTCTAGTGCCACTGTGGAAGAGGAGGTGAGGAGTGTAATAGACAAAAGTGGAGGTCGGCTATCGGAAAATATACAGCAGGTAGCTGCAAATAGGAAGTCACAGGAACTGTGACTGTGCGCGCAAGACCTGTGCAAGCGCGAGCTAGACCAAGTTTCAGCACGGAGAGGGAAGCGAAGGACACAATCCCACCCCTAGCTGTAGAGCAAATGACAGTAGTTAGCAGCTGGGAGTGGAAGAGACAGTCTTCTCCGAGAGTGTATCCCCCTGATGATTGGAAGTGTCCCCCATGCAATGCCAGATAGCCAGGAATATTTGGGCAGCTCAAATTGGTCCTGAAGGGGTTTTTTTTGTTTTTTTTTAAGGATATGAAGTTAGATGGGAAGAGAACTGGGGTGGATCTAAGAAGAGCTGGGTGATGAGAAAGATCAATATTCACATTGTACCAACTCTCCATTCTCAGAGAACTAATAAAAAAAAAAATAAGAGAATGTCAACAGCCCTGCTGGACCTCCTTCGCTCCTCACCTCACTTGGAAAGCACTAGTTGGACAGCATTATTAGCTGAGTTGAATCCTTGAAAATCCATGTGCTGTACGAGAACTCATAGTGGCCTCAGGCACGAGACGGCAAGACTTGTACAAGAACAATCTGACATGGACGAGGGGAAGGCTTGGGAAGCCCCGCCTCTTTCTGAGAAATCCTAAGCCATTGATGGATGCTGAGGGGGGGGGGGCTAGTAAATAGACTCCACGGGGAGGGACATGAAATCATGGATGAAATGTTGCAGGAGTAATGGGAAAAATTGGGGGAGGGAAGAAGGAGGACAGACTTAATACAAATATATTCATGTATGAATATTAAATAACTTTAAAGAAAGAAAATCAATATACTGATCCTTATCCCCCACATATATCAGAATGTGGCCATGGGAATCAGCTTTTGCAGACTGAAAGATGAGATCCTGTGGAATTAGCCTGTGCCCATAACCAAGCGTGGTGGATGGATTTAAAGGAGAAGGAAACTTTAACACAGACACACGGCAAGAACTCCATGTGAAAACGAGTTCAGAGTGTAAGACACTCCTCCAAGTCAGGAGTTACAAGGATAACCACAAACTACGTGAAGCCAGGCAGCAGCTGTGGTGCAGATCCTTCCCACAGCTCTCTCGGAACAATGAGATATGAACTACGGTTCTTGTTGTTTAAGCTGTGTGGTGACAACAACAACGCTCAGAAGCTGACAACAGATAGGAAGCACTTGGGTGGTCAGAATCCTCATTACCGTCTGAAGCAAAGGATGAAAACAAAAAAAATTTCCTCACTACCGAATTTCTGAAAACAGCCGGGGCCGCGCTCTGAGGAATGACAAGCATCTCTACAGTCAATGGACTCAAGACAGCTAGTGCTCAGGTCAGGCTTGTGTTTGAAGCTCTGAGGAAAACACACCAGCAGAAGGAAAGGAAAGGAGAGTGTAGGAGGGAATGAGGGATGGAGGGGGACAGGAAGGGGAAGGGGAAATAGAAATCTAGCAGGAAATGATATATATTACCATTAATCTTTTTCTTCCTAATATTTACTCTCTATATACTACAAATGTATATTTAACAAAGTTGTCTAAAATAGATAAGCAAAAACCAAAATCCCTTCCTGCACCCTCCCAGTGTGATGCCCTGGTATCCCTGGGCTCCGGGATTGTGGGCTTTCTCCTCTTCCCCTGCTGTCTACTCAACCATGTAGAAGCAGCCATATCTTAGTTATATAGCTGACATCAGATGATGAAGATGTTCCCAAAAGAACTTCACCTCAACATACAAACAGTTTTATGAACACCATGGTTGTTGAATTAAAAATATTTCAGAGCATGAAGGGTTCCTGAGACATGTATGTGTCATGTCCTCCCTTAGACACGTCTAGGCCACAGCCTTAGCCACAAGTCCACAAGTCTGGTTGGCAAGTACTTTGGGATTATTTACCCTCAAATAATACTCCAACTTTCCAAATTGTAATAAAAACCGTTTGTAAAGCTACCATTTCATGCATATTTTAATTATTCACATGATGTAATCTGTTTTTGGATTACATCCTTGACTTTTTTTTTTTTTTTTTT
>NC_034610.1:44993454-44998780 GCF_900095145.1 Mus pahari | reverse complement strand
AGTGCTGGGATTAAAGACGTGCGCCACCACGCCCGGCCTTACATCCTTGACTTTTATGAAGCAAGGATCAGATATGTGACCATTAAAAACATCTAAAAGTGTAAACAGATTGTGTCAACATAACTAATGCTCATCCAATTATGTAACATTTCTGAATGTTTTGGAATATTTGGTAACTTAATCCACCAAAGATCCATACATATTTTCTTTCATTTTGTTGTATCATGCTGTGTTTTAAAGGCCGTCAACATGAACTCTTCACTACAGGAAACTACACACTTGACTATTTGGTCTCAAATGGAGGAACAGAGGGGAGGTTGTATAAACCTTGGAACTTGGCTTCTAGTCTGACGTCACATCCCTAACAAGACTTTAGTCCTGAATGCTGCACTTGCATGCAGTATGCCTCCTTGTGCTAGGACGATTCAACAGAACAGTCGTTAATAGAACAGGTAGAGGAAAAAAAAATCTACAGAAACAATTTGGAATTATGCCACAGATTTAACATGCCGTCCACCAAATCAAGCAAGCCTCCCCGTGGAGGAACGCAGGCCATTTGTATATGGGGACAGTTAAATCAAGCATAATTACACTTCTTTTTTTCACCTTGACTGATTCATCATGGCTTATCTACAAAGCCACAGGATAGCCATGGAGACATTCTGTCATGTAATATTACCCAAATGGTTTTATTGGGGAAAGATGAAGCCAGATTCTTTGGTTCCAGTCCAGCTTGTGATCTGAGTCGGTTCAAGATGGTTAGAAGCATCCACAGCATGGCCTTCATGCTCTGATTGCATCTTTTCAGCCTCAACTCCCACAACAAAACCCTCCTCCTCTAAACTAAGGATTCTTTTAAAAAGAAAAATACGCGTAAACATTTCCTGTGGGGCCACCAGGAACCAGGAACTGGTCTGTGTTCTAAAAGATAAAAGGGGACCGGTGTGGGCATTTCTCCACGGTATTTTCCTCCTGCTGAGAGGTATCGTCACCAGTATGTGTATGGTGTGTGTTTGGCAGGGGCGATCTTCTGTACACCACAATTCCAGTGTGGAATTTTCACTGCTAGCCACCTCCCTTGTACTGAGCAGAGTCCATCTGAGTAACCCTTAGCTACAGACTGCGAATACAAGTGGCGTGTGCAAATTCCAGCAAGCGTTTTAAGAACCTGGTGTGTGGTGTGCTCTCTTGTTATTCTTCCCCTGGTTCTTCCCCAGTGCAGAGAATTCCGAATTCCTCAGGACTGAGCCTCAAACTGGAAGCATATGGTCGCCCGAATCCCAGGCAAAGGAAAACCAGTCACCAACCATCAACGAACTGTTAAAGAAACATGTGAAAACCATGAGATGCATTCACTCGCAGAAACACATGGATGCTCATGCTTACTGAGTTAGTCACCGAGCAATATTGTATAGCGGATGGCCATCACCAGCATGGAGAACAAACAACAGGACACAGGAAATGAGAAGCGTGACAGATGGAAATTATTCACCGAATGGAGTGCTCAAGGAAGACCTCTTCATCCAGTAACATGAGCAGTGGAATGGAGGAACAGAAAGACCATATGTACTACACACAAAGAATGCTGTTAAGGCCAAGATGGGAGCTTGTGGAACTAAACCCAGGTCTTCTGAAAGGACACAAAGCACTCTTGACTGCTGGGACATCTCTGCAGTCCTCTTATTGTAACGTTTTCATGTACACACACAATGACTCTACTTTGATCTAGTTCATCTCCCCTTACTACCCTTTCCGTGGTCCCCATTTCTTCTCCCCATGGTCATCTACTTCACTAACACAGCTCCTCTCTCTGCTGGCATTTTTTTTTTAAGATTCATCTTTAGTAACAGAGTAATAGGGAGAGGGACAAGGCAGTGATCATTTTTTGTTAAGACTGGACCTATATTTCAGGTGGATGGCAGTGACTCAGAGGAACATGAAGGATGAAGGAGAAAGAGAAGTCTATACAGGCTCCCCTTCCAAGGGAAAGACAACAGCACACAGGTAAAGGAGCTGGCTTTGGGTGGGAAATGGGCCACCTCAACAATGGCAGAGAGATATAAGATGAAGGCGAGGGCATCAGATGGGGGCTGTGAGGAGTGCCGTATAGCGGCGTAGAGGCTTGCAAAAGTCCCCTCTGCTGGCTCTACTTCCTCACTGAAACAACTACCCTGAAAGTTTCCAAAACTGAGTCATCCCAAAGGAGGCCAGACCAAGTGGATGTGTGTACAGCTCCGGCCTGTGGCGGCTGCTCAGAGTAAGGTAGAAGGCATAGCTTTGGAGAAAACTTGGGTTCAAGGTGTTTGAATGTTTAAGATAAAGTGAGGGATGTGCTGGAGGCGCTGAGGGCCTGAGATAATGGTGATGATAGTTCATAGGACTGAGATCACGAAGGGGATGGAGAGACATCACAGGAAGCTGATGACGGCTTGATGACTCAAGAGTGATCAAAGTCAGGGCCCTAAGGGAGGGGATCTTGAGAGCTAATGGTAGTGTGACATGGCAGGATGATGCGGACAATAAGAATACTTAGCATTCCTTGAAACTCTGGGCATTTTGGATTTACTTTGAAATCTACTTTGGCTACTCTTCGTTAGAATAACACAACTTCTTATTGTTCAGTCTCTAGGGGAGGCGGCATCGTTCCCTGTCCTCCACACTGAACAGAATCTGCTGTGCCTAGACATGTGGTCCTCTTGCAAGTCCTTCTCAAGCTTGTGGTATTAAAGCTGATAAGGCAGTACTCATCTCACCTCCCCCTCCCTAGCCCATGGCCAAGAAGCTACCTCAGAACACTCTAGCCCCACTCGGATCCACTTTCCAGTCAAGGCGATTGCCTTAGAAGTTGAAACTGGGTCATACTATGCTCCTGCTTAATGGATTGTCCAATTGCTCTTAAAGAGCACATTCTTTCCATTGGATTTATATGACCCTGCAGGTTCAACTTGCAGCTGTGCTGGGGCCTCACAGGACTCCCAAGGTTCCCCCCAAAGCCAACATCATCTCAAACACATTTTCCTCAGTCTGGAGTTCTTTCCGCCCGTTAGACCTCAGTTCGTGTGTCCTCAAGGATGCTGCCTGCCATCCCGAGCTAGCTGGGAGGGCTTGGCCACACCTTCACATGTGACCTTGTCCCTCTCCTGCAGCGCGCTCAGTGGCTCCCGTGACTGTATTGTTGTTTGTATGGCTGCATAGCTGTGTTCCCGAAAGACACCTAAGTTCTCATGAAGACAATGAGCACATGGCTCTTTTTACTGCGATTTTCAGCATCTCTTGTGGTCATTGACTCACAAAAGTACTGTAAGAATGTTTCTTCACTGAATGAATTCTTTAAATGAATAAATACAAGGATCTAAAGTTTTATTTGATAGTTTCTAAAATACAGCAGATTTGTTTACCCTGGGTACTTATAATTCATGTGCCAAAAACAAATATGATCAAATGCCTGCTTATGCACATGCACACACACACAAAAGAAAGACAGAGAGAGACAGAGACACAAAGAGAGCGAGCTTTAATGTGTTTCCACACAGATCTTTAAAAACACTTAACCAAACAAATTAGTTGCAGTTTGAAATTTACGACCTAAACCTTAATTCCTAAAGTGAAAATCATGTGTACGTAGTTAAGCCACACATAGTGCCTTTTCTGAATAGGAGTTGTTTGTAGAACTCTATATAAAGATCTCATCTCAGGAGTAGAGGCATGTTCACTGGAGTCACCCTGCATAGATAAAGGAAAAAAGTATTTTTTGTGGGTGCAATTGAAAATTACTTCCCCTGCTTATTCTGAAAAACATCTATTTTTTTTTCACATCACAATATAATTTTTCTTACTATAAGCACTTGTGTGATGAGAATACAGTCTTTTATGGACGCTACCAATTTGCTCATTTTCTCTTTCTGACAAACAAAATATAAATGGCAGGCATATAAAAGTATACAAAATAAGCCAAGTAATAGATTGTTGTGGATTGCTGTTAGTATTTTCTGCTCCCTCAAGAAGGTGCTTGTACTCAGCTGACGTCAGGTGAGATCTTAATTGGTCAGGTAAGGCTAGAGCCTGTGAGTGAAATAGAAGTTCTACTCTGCATTAGGATCACTCTGGTCTATGTAACAAGTTCAAGCCAAGTGGGGCTACATAGCCAGACTCTGAAAGACACAAAGAATAGAGAATATTTTGGAAAATTTTTAGAATGGTTTAATTTTTATAAAAGACCATTCAACGAAAGTAATGTTATCCAGTGCTGCATGCCGTTTTTTGTTTTTGTTTTTTAACCTATCAACAAGCCATAATCTGTCACTATCTTTGACACTTAAGAAGGGCAAGACGCAGTCCGAGTTCATGTAGTAGCTCTGCAGATGTGCCCAGTGAACGGGTCCTCGCCACAGCCATCAGCATCAGACAGACCTGCCTCCGCGAAGCAGGATGGGCTGTGCTTCTTATTATCATCCACCGGCATCAGCCGGACAGCTCTGCCACCCTGAAGGATCTGCGTCCCGGAAGAAGCACAAGACGGGCTGCGCTTCGCCTCATCGTGGCGACCGACCAGCAGATTTCTCACCACCTTCGTCGCCATCACAGCTTCAAAACGGCCCTACTCCGCAGCACCAGATTCACATCCAAAACATCTTGGGTTGACTCTGACACGCATACACGCGTGATCAATTTTAGAAATTGACATATTATTCAGAATCTGATCCGTCTGGGCTGTGACTCATCGGCTTTCTTTTCACACACACTGCTTTGGGAGTCCGCGTGAGCGGTAGCAGCTCGGCTGCAGCAGCTGTTAAAACTTTACAATTACACTTCTTTCTTATGGCGCTTTGTTTGAACGGACCGTGGCAATGTTACTGCTTTTGTATTTAAAGAACAATCTAGTAATTTTTATATTTCATTATCTCATCTTCTAATTTTAGAGGTTACTCTTGGCTCCTGCTGTCACCCTGGTCTTTTAGTAGCTTTTGGTTGAGCATTTCCAAGTTTGACTTGACGGAAGGAAGACAGCCTTGGGTGCTTAAAGCACCAAGCATCAGAGTAGGAAAAGAAGAAAGCGAAGAGTGGGAGGGGGAGGGGGAGGTAGAGAAGAGGAGGGGGAAGAGGAGGAAGTGGGGGGGCAGGAAGAGGAGGGGGGTAAGGAGGGGGAGGAGGGTAGAAGACAAGGAAGAGAAACCTTGATTAAAAACTGATTGCTGAGCTCTGATCTTGGATAAAACCTGATTGCCAGTGGCTGAACTTTGCACCCTGCACTGCCCCCCAGTGACTAAGCTAGCTGGCAAGCACCCAGCATCCCGGTTGCTAAGAGGCTGAGAGCGTGCCACCTCAG
>NC_034610.1:44975954-44990954 GCF_900095145.1 Mus pahari | reverse complement strand
GAAGCAAAGGCCAAATTGTCTTTCCACACTAATGAAACCTTGTTAGCTGTGAACACTGGAGCCGAACTGAGCTAGTGAGAAGAGATGCTGGACCACTGGTACAGGGGAGAGGGGCAGGGAGCAGAGGGGAGAGAGGCCAGGGACTGATGCATTTGGAGATTGTTGCTATTTTTATCTTCTTAAAGAACGGGAACTTAAATATTTACTAAAAATAAAACTTTTACCATTACATTAGATGAAGAAAAGACAAAGTTGAAATCCAACATCACTCAAATGAAAAAAAAAAAAAAAAAACAAAAACAAAAACAAAAAAGCAAAAAAACAAAAACATGAACCAGGATTGCAAAGTAGAAAACTTAAATATAAGTTTTCAAACTTTCTCTACCCCATCCCATATTCATGTTGCCAAATTTCTTTAGATTTCTCCAAGTCACTCCTCCTATTGAGATGGCATTTTCATGGTAGGCTACGGGTGGGTTTACAAGGGGCAAATCCTGTAAGACATGGCAGACAAATGACCTTCCAGCTGGCCAAGGGAAAACAGCTGTCTGTGCACTGAACAGATCCGGGCTCCATTAATGACCAGCACCAAGAAGAGACAAGGAACGCTGGTCCAGAAATGTACGCAGCAACATGATTGGCCCCACCGCTGTATTCTTGCCTTAGCATAATAACCACAGGACGGAAAACATCTGGAGCAAGTCACTCTTCTTGGATCTCTGCTAGAGATGAAGGCAGGAAACACAGTTCACACCGGAGCTAGGTGTTCATGTCAACCAGTGATCACAAGAGGCTTGAGCAAGCAGAACTCCTGTGTGAAAAATCAGTAACACAAGGAAGCCCAGGGTCCAGCTGACCCGCAGCCAAGAAGAAAGTTCTAGAACTAAAGAGGTATAGTGGCAGAACAGCTTTTCCCTCTGATGGTCTGTGAAACCTCTAAGACTCTCCGTAGCTCTATGCGCGCTGAGCGCATAACTGAGGTCTCACATGGGAACTGTGTAGGAAGCTCGGGAACATGTCAGTGCCTACAGGTGTGCCATTGTTCATCTGATTCTTGCCCAGTGTGTTTTCTGTCTAATTATCTAACTGAGATTTGGTTGAGGAGTGGCACTTGTGTGCAAGTGTCTGCTTGTTGGCTTATATAAAAAGGCAGAACGTGCCCAACCTTATCATTTTAAAGTTATGTATACATATAAGAAAAGTAATTGGAGAAGTGTTTCAGAATCAACAATATCAGGACCCTGTGTTTTACAATGGAGGAATCCAAGGAAAACTAAGGTGCCTTTCATCCTGGCCCTGCTCCAGCCAGGGCAGGGCAAAGCTGAGTCCCAGGCGGCGACCTTAGACAGCACTGACCCTTGCTGCAGGCTGTCCGGGGTGGGGGTGGAGGTGGAGGTGCGACAAGAAAGATTCACAGATGAAGAAACAGCGTCACCTAGTGGCGATCTATCCGTTTCCAAGCCATCTTGAGATACAAACGCGCTCTCTTTTTCTGTGCCTTAATTTCAGACAACTAATATTTCAGAATGTTTTATCTTCGCGGGCTCTCCAAAGCTCAAGTGGAGTGCCATCCAAAAGCCCCGTTGCCTAACACGTTTCCCAGACTCTTAGGCTATTTTCCAGGGTCGACTCGACAGCTATCTGCTTCAAGGGCCACGTCCATTTCAGCTATCGATCTCTGCGTGCATCTTGCTTCAATTCCGGACATTGCCCGGGGCGGTGTTGCAAACAAGCATGCAGCTGTGTCTTGGTCAAGCTTATCTGTTAGCTCATCTTTCTTGTTCTCAGGGGTTTGCCGCTGTCACTCTTCCCACATCAGGACCCTAACTTTGGAGATAGGAAAACAAAACAAAATATGTTGTTGATGTTATTTTTTTTTTTTTAAGTATGTTGTTTAAGCATCTCAGGATGATGGGGAACAGGAAGCCCAGAGTCACAAGTTCACTGAAAGAATGCTGTGTAGAACATCCGCAGAGCCAATCTGCCGCCATCTTCATGAAGTTCACCTGTATGCACTTACAAAAGATCTCCACACCTGGGCTCGTTGATTCTTCACGGTCCCTCATAGAAGGATGCTCACGGAGGGTCACAGGACCATCACCTGGGTATCCAGCAACTCCTTCCAATTAGGCGTATGCTAGTCTGCCCTAATTGCACATGGCATCAAAGAAGAGATAGACGTTTATAGACTGGGAAGGACTGGGGAGGGGGTCCCATCTATTGCCAAGGGGGCAGTTACCATTCATGTTGGATACAGGTATTCCAGCGTGGTGGCTTTAAGGCTGTACATGATGCTGTCTCCAAACTCCATTGCTCTGTCAGTAAGCCTAACAAATTCACAGATTCCCCCAGAGTCAATATTTGGTGGATCCATGCCTCCCTTTGTCCTTTGGACCTCTGTGGAAAGAGTAGACATTGTTTCTATCTCCCCAAGAGAAGACATTTTAGCAACACTGAGAAAGAAGCAAGAGCCCAGGAGGAAGCCGGAAGGGAAATGAGACAGAAAAGCAATTTAAAACCACAGTAGGAGGATGCTGAGATGCTATTCGGAAGAACTTGGCCTCAATGTACAATTAGATTCCACCAAATTATGTACCATGGCAAAAACAACTGCATGCAGGACTCCAGAAAACACAGCACTTTACTCACCCTAACCATTTAGAACTATTTCCTCCACAAAACAGTCCCTTCATTTAATAGCCAGAAAAACAGGACCCCTGAAGATGAGTTGTTTGCCAGGATTGGGGCAAGACTTTGGATAAACTGGATCTATTTTGTTCTAATAAAGAGCAGTTAAGTAAAGCAAGATATATTTTTAGGAGAATAAATTAATTTCAAGCCAGAAACTTCCTATGGTCATTCAGTTTTGTCCCTATCTGCTGAATATTTGCGTATTCAAAAATATGCAAAAAATACATTTGCAGGTCCACATTGTCTATTGTAATTATATCATCCCCAGACAGAATGAGTCTGATTTCTAAGTGAAATAACGATTTAATAGATGCTACTCTTGAAATATAAATATAAGAAATATAAATATTTCCAAAGTAGATGATTTCCAAAAAATAAAAATAAAAGGAAGCAAGCCATCGTGGGCTGAAAGCAAGAGATCACTTAAAACATGAGAGGAGCAGAGCTGTGTATGAGATTCTGGAAAGTTCTGACTCTGTTGGCTTCATAAAAGTATCAGCCCATTAATGGCAGAGGTAAAGATAGTCACCAGGCAATATTAAAATAGAATTGTAAGAGGAGCTCAGTACAGCTGCAATTATATATGACAAGGCCATCATGAAGCTCATTATTTTAGATCCTAACTGAAGAATTAATGTAAATTTGTTTAATCAGACAATCATGACTAATTCTAAAAACCACTATTTCTTTGTAAATGGTTTCATGAACTCGGTCAACACTTTCTCTTTCTGCAATGCTCATACAATTAGAATATTTGCTCACTAAAACCTTGACAAAAAGGACAGCTCTGTCACTCCTGCTATGTCAAGTCTCACAAAGCTCTGGGTCCCGGGACTTGCCAATACATAATGCAAAGTGTGTGTCTGGGCTGACATTTTTCTTTAAATGAAAACCAGACATTTCTCACAGAGCTAAAAGCGAAAGTCCTAAGATGCTGCACATTGGCTGATGCTGTTACTGTAGCATTTTATGTCGAGGTGAACATTCCATTCATTGGATGAATACCCAGCGGGTTAGGGAACTAGATGGGCTGCCATGACTCTGAAGCTGCCAGATCACAAAGTATAATAAGACTTGTACCGGTTCTCCTCCGCCCAGCTGAAGACAGCTGGCACACTGACGTGTTTCTTTTCTAAACTCTCCTAGAAATGTGGCTGCATGGACTGGCCAGAGGGGAGGTAGAAATGTCTGACTGATGTCTCCAATTCTGCTTTCCTACACAGTTTCCCTGGCTCGCTGCCCTTCATGGGGCTGTCTCCAGACGCTGTGCAGCTCATGGAACCCTTCAGTATAGAAACACCTGCAGCCCTTGCTGGGTCACCTCTTTCCGTTGTAAAGAGAGCCAGTGACCACAGACTTCAAAAAATGTTCTGCCTCCACGGTTGGCTGTTTGAAAGTGTCTGCTTGGTGGCTTTAACTGCTTGGCATGTGAAAAATTAAAACCCTACACATTCAAAGCAGGACATGGGACTTAGTGGACTGAAAAACCGGAGTCCGTCGAAAAGTGGAGGCTCTGGGTCCCTGCATCATTAGAAGGCAGAGACATCAGACTTCCAGGGTAGCTATAGCAAGCTAACCGCCACAGCCCAAAGGAGCTGCTCATTTGCTAGCATGCCTTGGCCAAGAAGAATTGTGTATTCACCAGAGCTATATTTTTAGGGAAGAATCCATGGGGAACAAGTTCATCTGAGCAGCTATAAAATATCAGGCCATAAACGAGCACTTCTAATGATCCAGATACAGTGCTGTGATTATGGTACATTCTGATAGAACTTAAGGGTAACATATAATTAAAAGAGCCAATCTGTCTTGTGTTTAAAGCAGTAAGAGCCTCAAAGAAGAAGTGGTCCTTAGAGACTGAATTTTGGAAGGAGGAGAAGGCAACGAAGGCACTTGGCACACAGAGATAAATTCTAGAAAGAACTGAAGGTTGCTGATCGGTCTGGGCAGGAATGCCAATTTAGAATAGATAAGATCACACACACACACACACACACACACACACACACACACACACACACACCACTTCACTCTCTCAGCTATGTTTCTATGACTAGACTCCACTCTACCAAGGATATTCCCCAAGAGCAACCCAGGAGAGAGAGAGAACTGTAACATCTCTACTTACAATACTAGTTATAATCTAACCAGACAACTGATGGTTCCTGGGCCTCATGGGAACAAAGGCATGGTGGTTCTCATTTTCATGTTCTCAGACATCTGTTCGACAAACATCAGAGCCAATTATCTTTGAGAGAGAATGCATGGGTCATAAAACTTAACATATTTATTATCTAGATTTCTAATAAAGTATTTTCCCTCTTCTGCCACGGCTAAGAGACTCTGCACAGGCCAAATTCATGGGCTCTATGGAAGACATGATGACTTTTGAAGTTTAAAGGTCATACCTTTGATAGGTAGGACTTAAGAGGTGAAGGGCACACAACTTCATAGATATTCATTAGCTCACGGCCAGCCATTCTCAACCTTTCTAATGCCCCTTTCCTAATGCCACAGTTCCTCACGCTGTGGCTACCCCAACCATAAACGTATTTTTTTGATGTTACTTCATAACTGTGAGCTTGCTATTGTTGCAAATCACAATGTAAAATCTGTTTGCTGATGCTCTTAGGCCACTCCTGAGAAAGGATTGTTAGACACCCCCCCAAGAGGGGTCTCAACCCACAGATTGAGAGCCACTGCTCTTGGAGCTGGAGTGTGATGAAGACAGTGTGGAGGCATATTGCTGTGTTTCTATGTCAAAGCTGTGTGCGTTGGCAGAGAATCTAATCTCCCTGCTACCCTTGCCCCATACCTGCCTACCACCAGTCACAGAACCTGTTGTTGAAGCTGTTGACTAGCCAGGTTGAAGCACGGCATTTGTATTTCTCAGTGCTCCTTCTCCAGTCAGAATCAAATAGATATAAAATCCCTCGTGTTTCTTTGATCTAGAGCACTCAGCTATGTGACTCTAGTCATAGTTGAGAGTAGAAACAAGAACCACCACAGCAGTCTAGGAGTAACCCAGCCACAGACATGGTCATAACTGATAAACTCATGTCAAGAACTGAATGTCAGGGGCTGGTGAGATGGCTCAGTGGGTAAGAACACCCTACTGCTCTTCTGAAGGTCCAGAGTTTAAATCCCAGCAACCACATGGTGGCTCATAACCATCCATAACAAGATCTGACGCCCTCTTCTGCAGTGTCTGAAGACAGCTACAGTGTACTTACATATAATAAATAAATAAATCTTAAAAAAAAAAAAAAAAGAACTGAATGTCAGGACTTTTCTTCCAGACACACAAGAATCTACAGACCTTCAGACACCTTGCAGGAATACTTTGATGCTGGCCACCAGTCACGGAGTTGAGAACGAACAGGACCAAAATGGAGCATCAAGCAGTCTATTGTGAAAAAGCCATTACAACAGGCAAGCTAGAAACATAAGCTATAAACATCCAGAGGAAGAAGTTCTGTATCAGAGATGGTGGGTGAATTATAGAAGAGGGAGCAGGCCGAGAACCTCAAGGGCAGCTGGTACGGATCTGTGGCCTTCATAGGTGAGCAGACAAGCTGTTGGGGGCAGAGCAGCCATGAGCTGATAGTTGTATAAAAATCTATAGTTTCCGCATGAATATGAAACTATATGCAATATTGGATAGAGTTCTGAACCATTTAATGGTCCATTTAAGATGGACCATTTAAGGTCATTTTCTACTTGCCAAGGACCGTGGCTCACTGAACAGTTTCTGAACCCCCATCTTCATGAGATCTAACACAGAGATTCAGCCTCCTAAGAAAGCTCAGAAGACGGTCCCAGAGCATCTGGGATCTTCTATGGTAAGCTTCTTGGAGAAATGTAAATTATTGAGCTGTCATAGTCTTTGTATCTGCAGCCAATGTTCAAGATTCTATATTCTGCATACATCCCACGTCAAAGGCTTTGCAATAGAAGACAGAAAACCTAGCTCTGGCCCTGATTAGATCCTCCAGTCCCCAGTTCATGGTGCCTTCCAGAATTAATATCCTAGTTATTCATAAATCAAGCTATGCATTATAATGAAATATGCCTGCAAAAGAAAGGCCCACGAGGGCTTGTATAATCCCCTTAAAATAAATTATTAATGAACTCTTTGGCTTACAGACTTTGTGTGCAAGAACTGGCCTGATGCCCACAATGTGATCTTCTGTTCCCACTTACAAATCAAGGCTATTATAATCAATAAAACCTTGTTAAACATTACTGAGAGAGTGGGCAAGTGAACAGAGTTAATAACCTACTACACATGTTATTACTGTAGCTTGATCCAAGTGTCCCTTTCTTCATCTGTGTTCTGTGCTACATTGAAATAAATCCTGGTGCTAAGAATATTCCAATTCATTTACCTTTAAAATGAGGCACTCTTTTCAATTCAAAATTTATAAACATCACTTCAGACTGATTTCTCAAACTACATTTTGTTTTCTTGCTAGAATAATAATCAATTGATGGCTTAGCCAAAAATGGATATTTGTAAAACTATATACCTTAGATAAAACCAAGAAATGTTAACTAAATTATTCATTGGCTTATTACAAAAGGAGGGAGTGGAACAAGAGTGACATGCATTTTGGTATTTAAGTTTTAAAAAGTCCCTTTCACCTATTGGTCCACAACCTTTTCCAGTTAGATGTTCTGTGTGCAATCACAAAAGGCCGAGGATCAACATGGGCCAGGCTTCCCAGCAGACGTTCATTCAGCATTCCATCCTGATGTGCAATTCCTTAAATAAGGCAAAGACTCAGCCTTTAGTAAAGTTGAGATAGTGGTAACAGCTGCAAGCCAACATTACTTGTGCTAGGCCTTGGCCTAAGAATTTCAAGTTTATCAATTCTTACCTCATGAGATATGTTTTCCTATATGTATTTGTGTAGATGGGAATTTAAAACCTCACCATACTCTCTCATAGCAGTGAATCTTTAGTCCAGAACCTCAGAACTTTGCCTAGTTGCTCCCTTGTATGCATTCATATTTTTATTCTGTGAAGAGCCTGTCACAGGGTGGGAGTGTGAACCCTCAGGGTGGGGGTGTGAACCCTCAGGGTGGGAGTGTGAACCCTCAAGGTGAGAGTGTGAACCCTCAGGGTGGGAGCATAAACCCTCAGGGTGGGAGAGTAAACCCTCAGGGTGGGAGCATAAACCCTCAGGGTGGGAGAGTAAACCCTCAGGGTGAGAGTGTGAACTCTCAGGGTGAGAGTGTGAATCCTGAGGCACAGAGAGAGCACAGGATGGGAGTGTGAACCTTGAGAAATATCGAGAACACTTTTGTGCTAACAGAATAGGAACATCTCCCACCAGCAGGATTCATAGACTACTTAGCTCAGTCGCTCCCAGAACAGTGCCATCAAGGGAATAGGCACTTGCTACATCCTGTACACTAGATTCTCACCTTTGAGTGGACCATTAAAAGTGGCTTTCCTTCTGCAATCTGAAGAGTGTCTTTTTGTTTGTTTCCTATAATTGTACACACTAACCCAATTTCCTATTCTGGAGTCACAATAGAAGCCTTCTTTTATCATATATCATATACCAGAAAAGCTAATTGCGACGTTCCTCCAGGGCATCCCCTGGACTCTTATCTCTCTCTCCAAGTATCACTTCTTTTTTGTTTGTTTGTTTCTCTTGTTGGTTTGTTTTGGGTTTTGTTTTGTTTTTTTTTTTTGAGACAGGGTTTCTCTGTGTAGCTCTGGCTGTCCTGGAAGGAACTCACTCTGTAGACCAGGCTGGCCTCGAACTCAGAAATCCGCCTGCCTCTGCCTCCCGAGGCGTGCACCATCCATGGATTATCCTGGTCATTCCTCTCGTCTAAACTATGAATAGAAATGTTTGTACTGCAGGATCTAGAAACAGAAACAGTTGTCAGAAACCCAAAGAAGGTGCTGAAAGGATCCCAGGACTGCAGGATGCTGCTGCTGGTGCCACTGAGATGCCCCGCAGAACCACGGGTGCCACCCAGATGCCCCGCAGAACCACAGCTGCCACCCAGATGCCCTGCAGAACCACGGGTGCCACCCAGATGCCCCGCAGAACCACGGGTGCCACCCAGATGCCCCGCAGAACCATGGGTGCCACCGAGATGCCCCGCAGAACCACGGGTGCCACCCAGATGCCCCGCAGAACCACGGGTGCCACCCAGATGCCCCGCAGAACCATGGGTGCCACCGAGATGCCCCACAGAACCACGGGTGCCACCCAGATGCCCCGCAGAANAACCACGGGTGCCACCCAGATGCCCCGCAGAACCATGGGTGCCACCGAGATGCCCCACAGAACCACGGGTGCCACCCAGATGCCCCGCAGAACCACGGGTGCCACCGAGATGCCCCGCAGAACCACAGGTGCCACCCAGATGCCCTGCAGAATCACAGGTGCCACCCAGGTGCCCCGCAGAACTGATGGGCACTTCATATCACCCACTCACATCCAACTTTTAACTCACCCTAATGCAGAGGATGTTTTTCCCCTCATATTAACCAGTCATGAAATCAAAACTGCCCCCATTACATTGTATTTTTAGTATGTGTCTGTGTGTGCACATGTTATAGGGTGTGGGGTGCAAGTGTTTGTGTGCCTAGAGGCCAGAGTTGAGGTCCGATTTGTTAACCTTGAGAATCATTGGGAGAAAGACCAAACTCACAATTGATTGACTGATTGATATTGATTGATTGATTGATTGATTGCAAGCTTTATTTAATACTGACCAGGACGATGGGCCACACCCAGGATTCCCAGAAAAGGATGCTGAATTAGAATAGCCAGGCTAACCTAAAGGCAAAGCTCACAAGGTTACATACTCCCTGTCTTTGTCCAATCGAGGCAAGCATACATCCTGAGGTGCTTTCTGCCTGTACGCCTCCCACCTACATGTGATCAAGCGCAGCCTGTGTGGGTGGGGCAACCAACCTTGTTTATTGAAGTGAAAACCTGTGTCTCCTTATGTTACACGAACAGCCCCTCAGCATTCCGGAAAGAGACCTGTCTGCAGGCAAGTGCAGCTTACAGGTTAGAGGCAGGAAAAATGTCCTCTGCATTAGGGTGAGTTAAAAGTTGGATGTGAGTGGGTGATATGAAGTGCCCATCAGTTCTGTGGGGCATCTGGGTGGCACCTGTGGTTCTGCAGGGCATCTGGGTGGCACCTGTGGTTCTGTGGGGCATCTGGGCGGCACCTGTGGTTCTGCAGGGCATCTGGGTAGCACCCCTGGTTCTGCAGGGCATCTGGGTGGCACCTGTGGTTCTGCAGGGCATCTGGGTGCCACCTGGGTGGCACTTTTTTTTTTTATAGTTCTCTTAAGCACAGTAATTTAAACTTAAAACACAACTTTAGCCCTCACACTGTCTTTCTCAACTGCTTGACATCTTATTCATTTGAGGCCGGGCGTGGTGGCACACGCCTTTAATCCCAGCACTCGGGAGGCAGAGGCAGGCAGATTTCTGAGTTTGAGGCCAGTCTGGTCTACAAAGTGAGTTCCAGGACAGCCAGGGCTTTACAGAGAAACCCTTTCTGAAAACACGTGGCCTCGTTACAGAATCCGGAGCTCACTGGCTCTGCTGCACAGGCTGGCCCGAAGGCCTTCAGAGATCCTTCCATCCCCACCCCTACACGGTGGGATGTCTTGAATATACTACCATGCCCAGCTTCTTAAGCCTGAATTCTGGAGAATGAACTCAGATCTTCCTCCTTGCTCTGAAACATTCTACTGACTGTTTATGAGATTCCCCAGTCACAAAACGTCCCTGCTTTTAAACCCAGGTGGAGAATTTAATACTGAATTATCATGACTAGATGGGCCAGGAGAGAAGAGCAGACTGTTCTGCATTCATTTCAACCCCACAAATCTTTTCTAGGTACACTAAAGAAATTCAAAGGCCCAGCTATAAGTTCACAGGCATACTGAGTTATTTCACAAGAGAAAAACAGAAAAAGTCATATAATTAGCAGAAAGAAGTTAGGCCCTAAAGGTAGACAAAGCGAGGCTGACAATAGCTTTTGGAGCCTGGGGCTACTTTCCTATCTGATCTCCTGGATGGAAAAGAGGTTAATTAAATGCTACAGTTTTGGGCATTTGTGTGGAAACAGGGGGACTCGCACATCCCAGATGGTAACGTGAACTGGGTGGTATGTGGGTCACTGTTTTTCACGAGTGAGCCTGTCTCCAGGCACAAGAGGTCTAACCTGAGACATTTGGTACCTGGGGATCTTAGCTGAATTTCCAAATTAAAAAGCAGGTTTGAAAGCCAGACTTGTCAGGAACCAACTGTCCCCCTGTAACAGCAGGGACACCAGTGAACACACAGCCGCAAAAGTGAGAACGTGATTGCCAGGATTTTTAGACAATTGTTCTTTATGTTGCATAAACGTTGTTTAAATAATTCATGCCTACATAATCAAGATCCCACACAGCAACTACAGTAGATTTTATCTGTACATACCAAGGAGGCTTAAAATATTACTGTGTTCAGAGCTGCCTCTCATTATCCCCCTCCAATTTGCCATCGCCTTAAAATTGCAGAACAAAATTCTTCTTTAAAAAAGATCAACAGAGGAAAATGGAACACAGATTTAAAATAACAAGAAACAAATATTCCTAAAATTTAGAATAGCGCCCTTCCCCAATTTTTTTCTGGAAACACAGCAGAACTGGCTTGTTTCAAAAATGCCAAGCTGAATTTAAATTTATAATGTTAATGATTTTTATTAAATGTTGTGGAATTTAATGAGAATGCAAAGCACATGAGGGGCACTAGAGCTGGCTGCTGTCAGAGCAGGTGACTGTAACATAAACTAGCCTCTCGAGAGATGAAGGCTTTCTCAAATACACCAGCGGTGCCAGAGATGTGTAATACAACGATAATGAGTTTCTATTGTCTTCTGACACCTCATTGTCTTTTATCAAGGGCATTTTGTATAAGAAATCGTTAAGGCTTGACACTCTCTAGCTGTAAGAATAGAATGACCTACTTAGTACGTTGAAAAGCAGGCAGGAATTGTGGGGATAAGAGAGAGGACACTTTTCCCAGGTATTCCATAATGATATCAACTAAGACATCAATCTCCCTGACAAAAATGGATAACAGTTATCTCTTCCTTTGGGGCATGAAGGCATCAACTTCTACACCATTAATTATTAAATACATTGGCCTTAAGAATGAAAGCAAATTAAAATTTATGCTTTTAGCATACGTATTTTATTTTCATTGATTTTTATATAGTTGCCACAAATATAGGTAAAAATAAAATTACCCTGTAGATGAAAAAAAAAAAGAACCTAGAGAATTTAATGAATGTTAAGAGGAACAGGCACACTAGAAAGCAAAAGTATTCAATAAAAAGAATACAAACATGACACATTTAAAAAATAGTTTCGCAGGGGCAGTAACTTGAGAAAGGCAGATTAAGCCCTTGTATCTTGTGTTTTCCCTTCCTATGGGAAGTTTCGTTTGTTGTCCAAAGGACTTAGGAACTCAGGACTTAGGAACTCAGGGTCTGGAGGAGGCTTTGTCCGGGTGGAACCCTGAAGGAATGGCGCTGGAGGAGTCTTTGGCAGGAGTTTGTAGTACAGAATACAAAAGCAAATGATGGGAGTTGGAAAATATTTGGAAAACGCAAATACAACAGCGTGTGTCAACTCTTGGCTGATTGGTGGATCAGCCGGCTTTCATGGGGAGGGGGCCACAATAGGACCCTGCAGCCTGCTCTAGTTCCAGACATTTTATTCCAATGCCGTTGTTATAAGAAACAGGGACCATTATAGCCTGAGATGTTGGCACATTTATCGTGTCAAATAAAACAATTTCATCTGTAATGTAAAAGAATCAGACAAATACACTTCTTGCCGAGATAGAGACACCAAAATGAACAAAGCAGAAAGAGCAGAAAACAAATAAGTACCCACAAGACACAGAGCCGCACCCCGGGCACTGCACAGACACAGAGCCACACCCCGGGCACTGCACAGACACAGAGCCGCACCCTGGGCACTGCATGGACACAGAGCCACACCCGGGCACTGCACGGATGGATACAGAGCCGTACCCCGGGCACTGCACAGACACAGAGCCGCACCCCGGGCACTGCACNGACACAGAGCCACACCCCGGGCACTGCACGGACACAGAGCCGCACCCCGGGCACTGCACGGACACAGAGCCACACCCGGGCACTGCACAGACACAGAGCCGCACCCTGGGCACTGCACGGACACAGAGCCACACCCGGGCACTGCACGGATGGATACAGAGCTGTACCCCGGGCACTGCACGGACACAGAGCCACACCCCGGGCACTGCACGGACACAGAGCCACACCCCGGGCACTGCACGGACACAGAGCCACACCCCGGGCACTGCACAGACACAGAGCCGCACCCTGGGCACTGCACGGACACAGAGCCACACCCGGGCATTGCACGGATGGATACAGAGCCGTACCCCGGGCACTGCACAGACACAGAGCCGCACCCCGGGCACTGCACAAACTACAAGGATGCCTAAGATCCAGGCTGGTGGTTTTGAAGGTTATGAAGCTTCCGAGTCGGGGCCCCTCATACACACCCGCCCCACTTCTGGAATTCCAAATGAGCTTATGCCCTGCGTCAGAAAAAATGAAGGTGGCGGGGTCTTGGCTAAGGCCAGAACCTCTGCCTGCCCACATCCGTTGGGTTCCCAGGGGCCCCAGGATTCTCCAGAGCCCACACAGGACAACCAATAACTTCAAGCTTATAAAGAGAAACTGTTTGAATATACCCTAGGTGTAAAAGTCTTAAATGTTCTTTAAAGTAGTAACATTTGAAACAAGAATGTTTTAAGGCAATGCCTTGAGTGGGTTGAATGAGTTAAATTTCAAACTGTTCTTCATCCTTGACTCTTTCTGGATCTTTCTTTCTCCCAGGAATCTTTATTTCTCCTGAGCTCACGTGCAGGGGTCACAAAGCCCACCTCCACTTCGGTTTTTTCCACGTTGCTTTTGGAGCCTTCTCACACGGATTCAGTTACCCAGTTCTGTTTGCACTACCCACTGGGCACCTCTCACCCCCATCTGCTCCATTCCCAGAGCAGCTGTTCTAAGTCACGACATTATTCCCTGGATCCCCCTGGATCCCAGCATAAGGATTCTTATTCTTTTTTTTGGTGGGGGTGTGTGAAACAGGGTTTCTCTGTATAGCCCTGGCTGTCCTGGAACTCACTTTGTAGACCAGGCTAGCCTCGAACTCAGAAATCCGCCTGCCTCTGCCTCCCAAGTGCTGTGATTACAGGCGTGCGCCACCATGCCCGGCTCAGCATAAGGATTCTAAAACCACAGACCACGGAAAGCACTGGAAGCTTCAGTCATCTCAGTGCATTTTTCCACCGTTTTCAGAGTCAAGGCTTCTTTCTTCAGGGGGGACCCCACATCTCTGTAGACCTGGTCTCTGCTTGCCGCTCATGGTCAGCCCACCCCCACCCCACCCACCCCCCGGCAAGGCCACCACCATTCCACAAGCGACACACTACTGTGCTTATGTGGCTGTGCTTATGTAGCTTCAAAAACGCCTTTCAGTGTAAGCTTCTTACGAATCCCGAAGTCGTGTCTCCTACTGCTTCTGCAGTGCACCCGTCAGGATCTATGTGACTCTAAACATACCTATATTGGAGAGACAGTCACCAGAGAGTGGCTTAATGGAGGAATAGCAAACTGACCGCTACAGTGAGTAGGTGAATAATTCAAAGGGGTTGAGGCAAGGGGGCAAACGAAGAGGAAGGCACCAGGTATTTTGAAACTATAGTTCTTGGCCATAATGATTAACAGGAGTGGCGTCATTCTGACAGACAGTGAACAGACAGTGGCTGGGCAGCTGACCTCGCAGAAGTACTTTGTGTTTAAAGGCTGTGGCGGCCTCTGTGCAAGTCTGTGGTTCTGAATGATTTTTGTGATGTTACAATCAAGAAATTATGCCTGAGTAGGAACCCTTCCTGTATAACCCCTGACTTTATTTACTTTCTATTTTCATTACCATACCTTCAAGGCACAAGGACAGAACCTCTCAAGGCCAGGGAGATGGTCTTATTTAGTAAAATATGAGGAGGAGAACCCAAGTTAAGAACCCAACACTCACATAAAAAAAGCCAGCTTTGGGAAGACAGACAGATGGATCCTTGGGGCTTGTTGGCCAGTTAATATTGCTGAATCTGTGAGCTTCAGGCTCAGTATGAGATCATGTCTCAGAGATGGGGGGAGAAGGGGGAAAGGGAAAGGGAGAGGGAGGGGGAGGGGAGGAAAAGGGGAGGAGAA
>NC_034610.1:44950572-44975306 GCF_900095145.1 Mus pahari | reverse complement strand
GGGAGAGGGAGAGGGAGAGGGAGAGGGAGGGGGAGGGGGAGGAGTGCAAGAACAAGAAAGAGAGAGAACACACAACAGAAGACACCAGGCATCATACTCTGCACAGGTGGGCACATATCTGCATACACAAGTGCACATGCATACAGGTTTACCACAGACAAGCAAACACACACACACACACACACACACACACACACACACACACACACATCTTAAGAATAAACCCCCAAAAGAAGAAACACTAGAAGCTAGAAGCTGTGACTCCGGCTTCTCTCCAGCTGGCCTTATTAAACACAGATATTAGAAGGCTTTTGTGGTTGGAATCATTTACCGTGAGCTTAGATATTGTCCTGGGATCAGAAGGTAGATCTAGAGAAGCCGACTTTCAATGTTCTATTTGAGAGCCTCAAAGTAGCCCCGTTCCCATATAACAACCTCAAGATGGTGCTTGCAATTATCTCGGGGGCCTTGGACTCCATTCAACTGGGGATGGGTGGGTAGATTCTCAGCACTCACATCCCTGAGGAAAGCGGACTCTCCCTCCCCCAGAGGTCACCCCCTGCACCAGCTCCTCAGCTAGGGTTAAGTCTTCCCGGAGCCACTGTGAGCTACTGAGTGAGCTGTCCCTGTTATGTCTAGAACACACAGTTTCAGACTGGTCTTCCCTGACCTCTGACTCCTTTTCCATGATGTTCCCTGATCTCTATGGGGAGGGTGGCAATGTAACTGTCCCCTCTAGGGCTAAGCACCACCCAGTCTGAGCATCTGTTCTTAGCCAACTCTGTCGGGCCACACGGGGACGAGTTCCTTGAAGATGTACGCGTGACCTCTGTGCCACATCCACTGTATATATAAGGTTTGGAACACACTTAATAGATAAATTATTATTATTTTAAACTTACCTTTCGTAGAAGAGAAAACAACTGAGAGCAGTTAAGTAACTTATCCCAGGTCACCCAACTACTGAATGCTCACACGGGGACAGGAATTGACTCTAATAGCATCATTAGTCCAATGGCGTTAGAGAATCAAATCTTAGCCACTATTGTCAACACTATATGCTTATCATTAATGCACTTTGATCTGCAAGAATTTTGCCTTATTCTCATAATATACCTTACAGTTTTTAGGTACAGCTCTCCTATGCTTGAATTTTATTTGCAGGCAGGAAAGTTAGACGGATAAGAAGAGAGAACACAGTGCATGAAGCAATTGAGCCTGTTCCCCAACTTCCCAGCACCCAAGATTCTGATCAGAGGTTGCACAAGCTTCTTTCAAAATGCTGCAATTCTTATCACCTGGCCTGCTAGCTTTTCAGATCACCAACTGACCTATTTTTCAAACGTATTTGTTTTAAAGTAGTTGTTAAAGATGAAGCGTCTTGAATGAGTCAAAGGTAAAACTTGGGGTCACTCAGCTTTCTGTGTAGACAGGGCAGCTGCACCAGGGAACAAATAGAGCACGTGCTGACTGGAAGGGATGTTTGCTAGAGGGAGTGGCGCACTTTGTCCAGGAAAGGTAGTAATCAGAGGGTACAATCAGCTTGCTTTCTCTCCCCTGTCCCACCCCAGAGACCCTAACAACATCCCAGTCTCTGTTGGGTACATGATGTGTCTGGATACAATACTGTAAGAACAGGAGTGTTTCGTACTGCTGGAGAAGGCTGACATAAGTTCCTGAGGTCCACCTTGGTGACCACTCGGGACATCACAGATGAGTCCTTTTCAGGCCTGGATCATTCTGCTTCCAACTTGCATCGAAGGTGAACAAGACCATATGGGAACGTTTCCTGTACGAACCGTCTTGTTTTGTGTGGGAGACAACCTTTAATCAAGTCCTCTCACTGGTAACTGCATCATTAAAAGTTCAAACAAGCCATATAGGAAGCAAAGAAGCAGGATCCTGAAGACACGGAGTCCAGTCTCCCAGAAGAAAGGATACTGCCACAGAAGCATGAGCGAATGATGAGCCCTCAACGCAGGTGGGACACAAATGGACTTTCAAGCAGAGGGAGAGTGTATGCAAAAGCTCTGTGGTCACAAGGCCACCACTCGTCTATGCAAATTAGAAGAAAATACCTCCCTAACTCCTTCTGCTTCTACAAATCTGAGTATCTGAAATATCTGTGACACAACCCTATGCTAATATACTACCTGGTCATGTGTTGTCACCAAGCACGACGTAAGTAGACACGATTAAGGTGTGGTGTAAGTACAGAGTATACATTCAGTATCAAAGATTTGGCCAAGGTCAGAAAAGATTAAGATAGTTCAATTACTGACTGCATGTGGAAATGATACTATTTGGATGCATAGAGTTCAATAAAATATCCTTAAACTGGGTTTTGCTTCTTGTTTTTTTAAAAGAATTATTAGTTTTAAACACATACAATAATACAATAATAATACACATTTTAACCTGGGTGAATATATGTGCCCCTCATGTATGTAGGAGCCAGAAGAAGCCAGGAGAGAGAATTGAGTCTCTTGGAAGCCACTGTGTGGATTCTGGGAACCAAAATCCCATTCTCCACATGAGCAGTAAGCTCTAAGCTGCTGAGCCAGACTTCCAGCCTCAACTTGTTTTATTTTGCATGTGGTTTCAGAATGTTTAACTAATGCATGGGGCAACCTTACGGTTCCTGCAACATTTCTATTGAATAGTATTGGTATACTATTTGGTAGAGTGGCCTTGGGTACACACAGCCTGGCCAACCAGAGTGGTAGGGATGGCCATGAAGGCTTGGGAAAAGATAAGTCGAACAGTCATGGTCTCTCAAGGCCGAGGGCAGCTGCGTGAGATAAGACGCGGCCATGCCCCGTCTTCTGCATCGGACCTTTCCGAGCTGTACAACTTCTACTGTGTTCATGTTGCTTCCCTTGCTTTGTCCCGTCAGTTCTTGACTGCAAAGGAAATACTAATAAGACGATCAGTAGTCAGGAGCACACAGTTTATCATGAGACCAGGCAAGCAAGTGTGAAAAGTCATTAAGTGGGAGGAGCCCGAGAGCTAATAATTGGGTGATGTTATTGATTGATGGGCTTGGAGAGAAAAGAGGATGATTCCTGTAGAGACTCACAGGTCAGTTGTGAAACAAGGTGTCAGTGTGTCATTCCTGACAGTGGGTTCTCAGAGCAGCGGGCAGTGCACTGTAAGGCTAAAGAACAGGAGAAGCAGGCCAGCCCACCACTGCCCCTGAAGCCCTCCCAGGGCTCCAAAGCTGGATGTTTCTTCTCGACAAGAGCCACACATAACTCTCTTTAGCTTGCTAGATGAATAAGATATGTCTCTTATACCTTCTCCATTCAGAGAAGAAACCAGCCAGTTTCATTAGGGACTCAGGGAGAAAAAACAAAAAACAAAAAACACAGCAGTGATTTGAAGTGTTCACTCCAGAACACTGAGGAGACAAGAGACTGTTGTCTCTGAGAAACACTCACACAACCATTCCATCTATCCCCAGCAGCGTAGACAGCCATCAGCACATGGAGGGATAAGGAAAACGTGATGTATACGCACAATGGAATTTTACTCAGCCGCATAGAGAAACAAAATTATGAAAATGTTAGGGAAATGAATGGAACTAGGAAATGTTATTTTAAGTGAGGCAAGTCTCAAAGTCAAATACCACATGTTCTCCCTCACGTGCAGAGCCTCGCCTCCGACTTCCACGCGTGTGTTTTTATGTGAGAACGAGTTGAGTTGAGGCCAGGAAACTAGAGAGGTCCCCATGAGAGAGGGAAAGGCTTCAAAGGATGGGCAGTGAGAACAGAGGAAGGCGGTGGTGTGCTGGTAGGAGGGAGCAGGGGGAGGGTGTGAACAAGGATGCAGGTCGGACAGCGGGATGAGGCAAAAGAGCTCGGAGATGAAGACCAATAAAACCATGTGTGCGCAGACGCCACGAGAAAATCTGCTCCTTGTATGTAAACTTAAAAATTAAATTACATGTAACATTTCCAAATATTTTTATTAATTTTTCAAAATTTTCAAACAGTGTATCATGATCACAGTCACCTCAACTCCTCTCAGATTCACCCCCAATTACTTACCCACCTAAACTTTATCTTTTTTTTTTTTTTAAATTAACCCACTGACTCTAATTTGTACTGGCCAAATATTCCTGGGTTTGAGAGCATCCACTGAGGTGTGCCTGACCTACCCGGAGCCACACCCTTAAAGAAAACTGATTCTCCCTTCCCCAGAGGCCATTAGCTTTCTATCGCTCTTCAGTTAAGGGTGGGGTTCATGCCCTCTTCCCCTCCTGGCTAGAAGGTTGACTGGCTTGACCATGTGCAGGTCATGTGCAGTGAGCTAGAGCTGTGTGTTCATACATACAGTGTCCTTGTCACATCTAGAAGAACACAGTTCCTACTGGTCTGTTTCAACCTTCTTAGTAAAATAAAAAATTTAATATAAAATATACATTTTATATTATATATGCAATATGTATTGCATATATAAAATAAATATATGATATAAAATATATATAGAGAGAATTTTTATATACACATATAGTTGTGTGTTCGCGTGCGCGCTTTAATTCTAGAATTGACAATAAAGCCAATTCAGCTATTTAAGCTGTAATTTTGTCCTTGGAAAGGACATTTAAACTTTGCTACAACACTGGAACTTGATATTTCAGCTGCTTTCATTTTACTGTCAGGAAATGGAAGCCCTGTGAGGATTTCTAGGTGGCCTGGGGGCAAATGACTGCCAAGTTCTTAATGGCTGCAAAACCCAGGCAGAGGCTCGCACCCTTTGCTACAGCTCACCCCTCCCCGGGGTCTTAGAGCTCCTAGGCTGACCATAGCCACGTGTTTCGTTTATCTGAAAGACACAAAGTCATCAAGAAAAGCTAGGGCAAAAAAAAAAAAAAAAGAAAGAAAGAAAAAGAAAAAGAAAAAGAAAAAGAAAAAGAAAAAGAAAAAGAAAAAGAAAAAGAAAAAGAAAAAGAAAAAAGAAAAAAGAAAAGCTAGGGCCGGAGTTGCCTTCCCCTGTTGTCCTTGCTGCAGCCCGGGCCATCCCACCGCGTTCTTCGACATAGCAATGATTGGTAAGCCCTTGAGATGGATCTTCTTTGAGCCGTTTGCAGACTAAATTCCAAAGACAGCAGAAAACGTTGGTGTTCTGAGTCCTGCCGAGAAGGGATTCGGATCTAAAGCTTCCTTCTTTCACAGAATTATTCCAGGGCTCACGTGCCAGGGTCGTGACTCCGCCCAGCATCATGGCACTGGCGGCAGGTCCTTTTGCAAGGAGAAATCTAAAGATGAGATTTTCATCCTGAAGCATGCAGGGCTTGGTGTCTTGTCCGTGGCAAACGCGGAAGCAAACGCAAATGATTCTGTTGTTCACTGCTAAGACTGTGGCTGGTCTTTGGGAAGGCCAAAGAAGGGGAGAGCATCACTGTGGAACCCATGGAGTGTTTGGGGTCTAGGGAGGGCAAGACCTGGAAGAAAGTACCCATTGCTGACAGTGGACAGTTCTAACCCTTTTTGACTTGCAGGATCTTACCCGCCATTCTTTCTGTAAGTCTGGAAAGTGCCCCCACCCCGTCTGCTCACAAGCTCCTGGAATCTCTGCTGGTCTTGGGTTTTATATTTTCCTCATTCCCCTCCAAGTCTAGCAGGATTGCAGAGTCAAGGGTATGAACTTAAAAGTGCATATCAAAAAAATGAAAAGAAAAACTAGAGCCCTGGAAATATTTTGAAGTAGCCAGCAAAATGAGAAACGGTTGTTTCTATATATTGTTGACTCAAAATGAAAGTTATTCTAAATACCTAAGGGGATTCATTTCCTTTCATTGAGAAATCAATGCATATGATTTTAAAACATAAAGCAAGCAATGTGAATGCTGTTTGCTTCTTACAAAGGCCCTGATGTGGGTGGTGTGTGCACACATTGATCGTTGAGGTCACGGCACAGAGACAGCTTGCCTGTATTGCATCAGAAATGAGGGCCGTGCTAGCTTGCCTGCTCCTGCTGCGAGGACCACTCCAGGTGTCTCCAGGGTGGGAGAGCTCTAGCACGCAGACCAATCTAAGGTGAGAGATACCTGTGGGCCCCAGCTCAAAGCAAACAGAAGCCAGTGTAGGCAGATATTGACGTCAGCCACACCATTGGCACGACAGCCAGGAGGGCTAATCTGTTTGTACAGATAACCTTTGCTGCAGACCCAGCCTATGCCAACATTTAGACTGGGCTACCCTCAGCTCCTCCACCAACATGACCTCTCACCACTGCGTTTTGGGTGGCCAACCTGTAATGACCTTACTTGAATACAGACAGCCAAGCCCTGCAGTTTATGTATCGATACGAAAGCAAGACTCGAAGGCAGGGAGCCCAGATGTGTGACCATGAACTAACTAGTCACGGAACCTCCTTTGGGCCTCAGGTCCCTCCTCATCTGCAAGCTGGAAAGGTGTGATAGCACTCACTTCAGGAGAGGAAGCAAGGGCTGCATGGGTAGGCACACCAGCAGAGGCTGGCGTACAGGAAGCAAAAGCTGCCATTTTTACCTCCCCAAACATTCAAGAAGCCTTACCCCTCTCCCTCCCCCCCCCCGTGCGCACACCCACCAGCTTAGACGTCCAAGTTCCCCAGAGACTCACTTATTTGCAACCTTTCATACAAACGGAATAATATCACATGTAGCTTTTCCTTTTAAGATGATGGAATGGAACCAGAAAGCCTTTATATTTTTACAAGGCACAGAGCAGGCTCCACCACCCCTCCCCCAGAGGAGCACAGCATCAGCCGCCTCCCCTCACAGCCTCTCAGTGGGCTGACAGGAGGAGGCTCAGCCCGATTTGGAGTTATGAAACATTTTAAGCACTGAAGCTCATTTCCATCCCACGGATTACAACAGGCCGTCTGTCCTGCCACACTTCCACAGAGGTTTCAGGACGCCTCTGAGAACAGCCTCTCATTACTGACTAATTATGTCCCCTGCTAGGACATGAATCCCTTCAGCTCTGACCTTCAGGAGGGGCCTTCAGATAGAAATGAGAATTGTTTCTTCAAACACGGGGTAGTCCCCAGGCTAAGACTCTCCACGTGTTTACAGCATAACAGTAGCGAGCCTTGCTTTTAAACACAGTCAGGCCATCTTTTTTGGCCAGGAGAGTGCTATTGAATTACTTCTAAAAATAAAAACCAAATATGGCTCTTAGAGAGGAAGAAGACATGTGGCCATTTCAATTTCGTTCCTGATTTGAGAAGAAAGACCAGTATGCTTCTAAGAGTCTCGGAATCTTGCCATCTTCTGGCACATAGTCCTGGAGATCACTGAGTGGAGGGCAACTGGCCACAGCTACAGGTCCAGCTAAGAATTAAAAACAGTAACAGCCCACAGCCAGTGAGCCTCAGGGAGCAGGCAGGATCAACATAGCACTGTAGACACCACAGGCAACTACAGCTCTAGTGTTAGGGACAAGCACTAGGGAAACACGTTCACGGAAAATATGCTGCATCCGATGACATTAAGCAATTGAAGCTTTGGGGCACCTAAGCATAATTTACTATGAAATTTTGTTTTATAGATATTTGCGTGGTGAATTATAGAACTAAATAATTTTATTCAGAAGCGTATAATAAAGAGGGCAGTGGATCTGGGACTCAAAATCCCTAGAGCAAACCATGACTCAATCATTCAGTGTCCTTGTACCTTAGATAAATGTCAGTTCGTTCTTTCCCCACTTCCATTGTAAGACAGCTTTACTCCCAGATCTAAGGCTTGACTGACATCTAGCTCCACCAATGAGCTGATACTAGTTGTGACACAGCCTTGACCTCTCCCAGAGTCAGGATGAATTCCAAGAAGTGGAAAACAAGTCATGGCCCCTATTCCTCTGGCTTGAGAATTAAATGAAATTTCCAGGAAGGCACGGATGTCTAGACGGTCGTGAGTATGATAAAATAGAAAGCATTTTTAATGTAGCAACCTTCTAAAGAAAAACAATGTGATGTCCCCCTTGCTGTCGGTCACAGGGTGTCCTGATGGCTCTCTAGGAAAAGCCACATCCTCCTGAAGGTGCGAAGCCTCAATCTTAAGCTGGCCAAACCTTCGAGCAGCCCAGAGGAACAAGCAGCAGAGAAATGAACAGGCACTGTTTACTGCTAGTACCTGAGTGAGAGAGACTGAGTATAACGTGGGGCATTTTTTTGTGGGTCACACACTGGCCCTGGAGAAGGCTGTTTTGTTATCAGAGTGGAATCAGCCTCTGGCCGATGGTGAAGACTCCACTGCCCTGTGGTTTCTCAGGTTACAGGCATCCTCAGGACCATTGGGATTTTTTTTCTTCTAGGTCAGTCGTATTTATCAAAGGACTTCATGGTCTGTGGGCACTCCGGAGAGGTTACATTACACTGTGCCTCCGTCTGAAAGGAATATTGAGATCCCCTCTGTAAACTATACCCACTCATAAGGCTGGGCAGTGCCCTGTTTCATAGCTTCGGAGAAATTAGGTTACAAGACACAGAGAAAAATTCAAGAATGGACCCACAAATAGAGCCGTTTACATACGTGCATATTTGGACTCCCTTTCTTGAATCAACACAGTTTGCATTTCCAGTTTACAAAGGGTGTTCTGCACCAACAGAACCGATGAAATCAAATCACTTAGGTTCCCTTTCTATCGTTGGGATTTTTTTTTTTTTTAAACTGGAGTTTGTTTCCCAATCCATTTGAACAAAGTGAGAGGCATCAGCTTTCATTGTAGCCAAAATATTTTGCAGGAGCTGATGAAAAAAAAAAAAAAAAAAAGTCGTCATGAGGTAAGATAACAGGGTATACACGATGTCATCACAAGGCCATGTAGAGTTGAAGCTAAACAAACAGCTCTCTCGGTGGCTAAGTGCTCTCTCACTTTACTTACAGGGTACAGAATTCCTACGCTTATAGACGCTCTCTCACTACAAATGCTCAAAATTGAAAATCTCAACTTTCTTGCTTGTGTTCCTAAATTTGTATCTCAATACCTACCGGGTGCGAAACCCTAGGTTCATGACCGCAGGGAGGAAATCTCAAGGTTTCCCTGTAGGACTTGGGGTGGGTCCACATGCATCACAGGGAAGCGAGATGTGTGGTATTTTTTACATAAACTGGTACGCATTTTGCAAAGAATCAGGGGAAACCTTTTTTATTTTTATTTTTTTAATTAAGCATTCCAATAGTCAATAAAGCAAAGGTGCAACCTGCCTGTTAGAGAGACATTTACACACTGTCCTCACCGATGGCTATTTAATCTTTCTCCTAGGGCCCAGAGGTGGGGGTGAGGATGTCTGTTTGTTACACGGGAACATGGGAGTGATTCCACGCTGTCATTTTGAGTGCTTTCAAGAGACACCGCATCTGGAATTTGGAGCATGGCTGGATGCCCGCATGCCTGTCTTCCTGCTGAGAACACAGAAGACATCTCTTGGTCCCTACAGGCCAAGAATGCAATAACAAGAGGACAAGAAACCAGACACTCTCCCTTGAGTAAGGCTCTCAGCACACTGCAAGCTGCTCAGTCCATATCTGCTTCTTCATCCTGGATGCCAGTAGCAATCCATTCGTCATTAAAGACAATTTTTCCAAATGTCTTCAGACATTTTCAGATATTCTAGGGAACCAAAGCACTCTTGCTTTTCAACCACTGCAGGAGTAAGGTCAACCGGAGGATCTGAAATGGATTTCTAGTTATCACAATGGGCTACTGAGATGGTTCAGTGGTAAGGCCGCTGCCCAACCCTGACACCCGAGATTAGTTCCACCGAGATTAGTTCTCAGAACACATAATGGAAAAGAGAACTGATTTCTGAAATTTATCTCCTGACCTCCCCACATGGTCTATGACACACAAACTCCCACACTCAAACTCACAAATCCTTCTCTCTCTCCTTCCCTCCCTCTACCCCTCTCTCCCCACCCACCCCCACCCCCCATTTTGCATTTAGACAGAAGGCCAGAGTGGTTTGAGCAGAACACTCCTCTCCCAGTCTGTAAACACAGCAGTCTGGTTCTGCAAGGTCCCGACTTACCTGAATGGTAGAGAGTTTTCTAGTTGAAAACTCAACAGAATCCTAACTGACTCCTAGACTAAATAATGACACTGGTCCAAATAACATTGGGGGTATTCTAGAACATGTCACTGATAGAAATTGGAAAGGAATCTGATTTCTTGACATTGCCGTGCCAATTTCCATCAAATCGATGGCTGCTTTGTGCCTTCCAGCCCTGTCACTCATAACATGGACACCTGTGTTCCACAATGTGCCTTAAAGATTCAGTGGATGGGATTCTGGGTCTAAACATTTGGACAAGTCAAAGGGCCTTTTTTCACCATCTGTCTTAGTCGGGGTTTCTATTCCTGCACAAACATCATGACCAAGAAGCAAGTTGGGGAGGAAAGGGTTTATTCGGCTTACATTTCCATACTGCTGTTGATCACCAAAGGATGCAGGACTGGAACTCAAGCAGGTCAGAAAGCAGGAGCTGGTGCAGAAGCTATGGAGGGATGTTCTTTACTGGCTTGCTTCCCCTGGCTTGCTCAGCCTGCTCTCTTATAGAACCAAGACTACCAGCCCAGGGATGGCACTACCCACAGTGGGCCCTCCCACTCTTGATCACTAATTGAGAAAATGCCTTACAGCTGGATCTCATGGAGGCATTTCCCCAACTGAAGCTCCTTTCTCTATGGTAACTTCAGCTGTGTCAGGTTGACACAAAACTAGCCAATACACCATCTCTGTCCTTCCTGCCCACCCAGCACACAGGCACACACTTAAAATACTTCTGAGAGCTTTATTAATCTAGACTCCTATCTTCTCTATAGCTATAAACTTTAACTGTGGTCATAGCTTGGTTTTGCTGCTGCTGTTGTTGTAGCCAGGCATGGTGGCACACGCCTTTTTTTTGTTGTTGTTGTTGGTTTGACCGTTTTGGGGGTGTATTGTGTGGTTTTTTTTTGGAAATAAGAATTTGAGTGTAGCCCAGGTTGATCTCAAATGCATAGCCACAACCCCTACTTCAGCTTCCAATTGCTGTAGCAGCTAGTTAAAAGAGTCAGGAATCTTTCTCTTCAAAGAGCTCTTCAGACAGCTTGTAAGACCTCAGACTTTTCCTCCTGGAGGGGTATTCTTAGAGCAGACTCTGAAACCACCAACAGCAAGGGGCACTTAACACTGAAAAGCATAGTTATTAAACACAACAGAAAATGTAATAATATGAACATTTTAAGGTCAAAATCCTTTGTACATAGTAAATTCTCAATTAGCTTCAGGGAGAAGGAAAACAGTTCTCAAAGACACACAGAGCCTAACGTTGTATGAAAGAACAACTCTTTCCGGCTTTTCGAGTGCAAAAAAAAGTCCTGTCATGGAAATTCTGCTTACTTCCGGTTTATAGTCTGTCTCCCTTAACTTCAGTTTGATGGCTTCAGTGAATACCAATTCTTTACTATAAGGAGTCATTTCTTACCTTTAAACTGTACAAATACTCCGCTGCATTCTACTCCTGCCAATCCAGAACCAGCCTGTCTGTGGAAGTTTCCGTAGCCCCAACATGGCTGCCCTCGGTCAGTGAGTCAAATTAGTCCTTCATGTTTTGTGTGGCTCCTCTCTAAAGACGTTTTTGTCTTGCCAGACAGGAATCTTCTTTAAGTATACTGTTTTGTTATGTTAACTTAGTTTCAAATGTCTCCTGAGTATATCTGCGGGTAAGGCTGTGGCCCTAGATAAAACACCGCGGAATCTACAGTGGATCTATGGCCTTCACTCTGAATTCTCCTTGAGCCATTTCAGTAAATTGGTTACAGATGACAGAGTCCTCAAACACAAGACAGTTCCCCAGTTGTTCTAATTTCTGTGTGAAGGGCATTTGCTGGAGAATGAATTGCAGACTTTTTTTTTTCTTTAAAAAATGTTCATTATGAACCTGAGTCTAAACAGATCCTTTGTAGAAATAACAGCTGATTTACTTTTCACATTGTGATGCTTGAATTTATGCATCAACCCTAATAGGGTGCAGGGTGTCCAAATATTCGGCCAAGCAATATTCTGGATGTTTGAGGATAAAATTATTATCAAACGCAGTATACTAAGCAAAGCAGACAGACCTGTATAGTTTGGGTGTTCTGCACCGTTCAATATCAATGTTCTCCTCAGGCATCTACATTTGGGTTAGAGCATCTACCCAGCTGGTTTCACGGTAGCCCGAGGGCCTTTGGATTTGAACCGAGAGACCTTGCTCCAGCTTTTGAACTTGCCAACCTCCACCATGACAGGATAAACCAATGCCTTACAATACCTCTCCTGCTCTTCTCACACACGTGCCTGTTACAAGGTCATCTCTAAGATGGGGAATTCACTGAGCTGGGCCAGCTGCAGAAGATGGAATACCAGCATGTAGGATTAGCCATAGCTGCTCAGATCAGGCCTGTGTGACGGGGGAAATAGCCCACGGGCCTAGGGGCCTACAGGAGTAGTGGTGGGCCCAGGTCTTGAGGTGGGTATGTGAAGCATAGACAATGGGAAGGGGGTAGTTTTAAGGAAACAAATATGAAATGACATAAAGGTCAGAAATGCAAATTACTATAGACACATTGTTAAAAGACTTGTCATGGTGTAGCCTAGGGTGCCTATCGTGGGAGTGCTCAGAGGCTTTACTCACTCTAAGGGAATTCCAGGAAAGTTGAGCCGAATGGACTCACAATTTGAAGCTTCTGCTCACTGTTTGCCAAGCTCCATAGGGCACTGGGTGACACAGGAAAACGGGAACCTGGCCAGGGCTGTTGATAAATTCTCGTAACTACCTTTTGAAATTCTGTCCAGACTTAAACAAATGAATACACGCCCTTCTGAAATAAAACTAGTAAAAAAAATAAAAGTGATGTGTGCAAAAGCAATGTAAATACCTCTAATAAACACAGTCTGGTTAGACACAGGTGAAAGGCAGGCTTTTTGCCACTTTGGTTGATTGATAACGTCTCGTCGAATGAATGCTAAGGGTTTATCCCATAACCTCATCTCACAGCAGAGCCAGAGACTCAAATGAGACCACTCTCACGGGTTCAAGCATAGCTGGAAACTGTCCACACACTGGAAGCTGTCAAATGTGGGCTGTGGACTAGCAGAAGCCAAGATCTGGGTTTCAGTCGTTGCAATAAGGAGAACGGGTTGCTTTTCTAGAAAGTCTTAAGGGCTAATCGATACATTTATCCAAACTCAAAACTCATTTTAAGCTTGGTTTACCTGAAGCTACCATGGACTAAATTCGGGTTAAGACTGAATATATGCCTTTCATGAAGCAGGAAGCTTCTATATGTTGTGTTGTGCATGTATAAATCTGAGTATGTGTGCATGCACATGTGTGTTATGTACCCGTGGGGGGGGGGTTCATGTTTAATCCAGGCTGAATGTGGTGGTGTGAAAATATTCGTTTCACCCTTTGCTGTGGCCCTATCTTTTCTTCCTAGTTCTGTGTCTTCTTTTCAAACATCAGAATCTCAGTTGTGACCAAAGTGCTTACAATTGACTAAAGTCAATTATGGCTCCCGCCTGTATCCTTCCAAAGACACGGCGTTCTGAAACAAAGAGAAATGAGAACATGATTTATCCCAGTGGAACTTACCTCCTGTGCTCTATTCCCAAAATGGAAGACCAAAGAACCCCCGATGTTCCCTGCCGGTGAAACCAAAACTCTAGAAATACAGAGCAGTTGGGTCCTACCTGCTTAGGGGGATGTAAACTGGTAAGGGCTACACTGAGGAAAGAGCCACTGTTGACCAATGGTGCCGGTCTCTCTCATAAACCTCAGTGGACAAACTGAGACGCTGGAAGGGGGCCAGGCTTCTGGATGCTATGCTCTCTGCGCAGGCGCTTCCTTAACTTGCTCAGCATCGCGGAAACCTTCGGGAGAAGGCCAAGTTATACAGGATGAGAAATCCAAGAAGTGGAAAGACAGACAACAAATCAAATAAACATCAGTAACAACCAGGCCAAGGATGCAGAGACTCCGTTAGGATTCTCCTCTCGCTGGGCGTGGTGGCGCACGCCTTTAATCCCAGCACTCGGGAGGCAGAGGCAGGCGGATTTCTGAGTTCGAGGCCAGCCTGGTCTACAGAGTGAGTTCCAGGACAGCCAAGGCTATACAGAGAAACCCTGTCTTGAAAAAACAAAAAAAAAAAAAAAAAAAAAAGGATTCTCCTCTCTTGAGGACCATCACTGTACGCTACCAGCAGGACCCAGCCCTGCTCCTGATTCAATAACATGCACTAGGCTTATATGAAATGTGTGCACATTATTATTGCTGTTATGGTTATTTATGAATTCCTTTCTACATCAACATTGCAGAGAAAACTGGATGAAGAGATTAGATCGGCACTGCTCATTTACAATAAATCCTAACCTCACGTGACTATTTGAGTTAAAATTAATTGAAGATTAGATTTTTTTTTCAGTCCCACTAGCCATATTTCAAGTGCTTAAAAATTACATGTAGCTAATGATTACTTCTCAGACAGTGTAGATGTAGAACATTTTTGGGACTAGAACATTCCTTTGAGGAATACTTGTTTAACTTCTGTGATTCATGTGTGTAAGTCCAGTGACTGTGGAAAATCACAAATGCCAAAGATCTCACTGGAAACCACGAAGACTGATTTAGAGTCATTCTTAATAACTTGGAAAGGAGAACTTTAACACACACACACACACACACACACACACACACACACACTGTAGCCCAGCAAAATTGTATTATAATGGCCCAAACTATCAGAACTTTCCAAGAGGTCCCACGCAGCAGTCGTCTGCCTATGATAAATGAACAGCAGGCTTCTGACACTGGGGTTCACTGAGGGCTCACCCCACATCAAAAATAAACTTTGCCTGCTTCTCTGAAGACTTCCCACTTCATCTTAGCCAAAAGGCCATGAGGAAATCTAATGGCATTTATTCTAGTTCATTCTCGAGAAGCCACTGAAAGTTCAAGTGGTGATGAATGGACCAGAAGACCACTGTCCAATCAGATTGATCGTGATTTCATCAGTCACTTCCTATGCAAACTTCGTAATACAAAGATTACTTCTTTAGAGTTCACCAAGTTCTCTAGAAGCGGCTAAGTATTGTTCCTGGTCCTTGGGGACCCCAGGCACCCTGGGTGGCTTTATCAACTCAGATTCTCCTTGCACCATTTCTGAATGGGACAGACATTTGTGAGGGCAAGGGTTGAGGGCAAAGGGAGGCATTCTCTGCAAACCTCATGCTCTCTGGGCCTTGAAGGAGACAGTTTGGCACCAGTCTGCTCAATTTTCACATCTCCAAGTTAAAACAAAATGTTCCAAAATATGCCTGCTTGGTGTGGATTTGGTCTAACACTTGTATTATGTCAGTTGGGTCCCCAAAATTGCACGAGAATCCTCACATAGGATGCTGAGGTTGGTTTTGATAGGTAAATAAAGTTGCCGAAAGCCAATGACTGGGCAGGGAGACAAAGGTGGGACTTTAGGATTCCCAGACAAGGGACCGAGGGAGGAGTAAGAAGAAAGAGCCGCCATGCCTGGGAAGGAGGAAAGACCAGGCCTGAGAGCTGCAGAAGAGAGCATGGACATCAAGTAAGAGTCAGGGATCGTGGCCCCACAGGGTCCCTGGACTGGGTCTAGGGCTGCAAAGATGGAATATAGATTTTAGTAAGTAATAACTCAGGAATATTGGAGGGAAGGTGTTAGCTACAGGGAGGTTGGCGTGTGGTACAGCCGTTGATCTGTTTAAGGCATATTAAAATATAAGGGTGTGTGTGTGTGTGTTTCAGGAACCCAGAATATTGGGGTGGATAGCAAGGAAAGAGCGCCACCGCCATAGGGTCAGTTTGAGTAGCATTAATTGGCAACTACAGCACATAGTCACCATGCCCTTGCATTTCCAAGCTCTCTTCTCATTCCTAGCCTGGCCTGGGAGACACTCCCCCTACCTAAGGAGATAGAAGGGAACAGAAACAAGCCTGGGGTTAGACCCGGCATTCTCCTGGGACTCTGTCTTGCATTCAGCCATGTCTCTCTCATACTTAGGAAATGAAAACACAAGCTTTGCTCTCCAGCACAGCTTGGATCATTTCTCCAAATCTCCCATCCAACTGAACCATGCTCATACAAAGGAAAGAACATGCCTGCTAACTTCTCGTTTATTTTCCCAGCACAAAAACCAACGTGTACAGTGAATAGGCCTTCAAACATTCACAGTAGTTACAGCAGCTTGATTTGAACGTTATATCAAATTGTTCCAATACCTGAGCCATTTTCTATCCCATAGAGGCTACAGAGAAAAAGCCAGTTTTTACTCTGAAGGGCAAGTCAGCATATCAACCAAACCTGGGCTCTAGTAATATACTTTTGTCCTAAAAAAAAAAAATGAATACATCTCTCTTCCAGTCCCAGGCGCTGTGGGAGCAGTGGGTGACCGTGTAGCCATGGCCAAGTCCAAGAACCACACCACACACAACCAGTCCCACAAATGGCACAGAAATGGCATCAAGAAACCCCAGTCACAAAGATACAAATCTCTTAAGGGAGTTGACCTCAAGTTCCTGAGGAACATGCACTTTGCCAAGAAGCACAGCAAGAAAGGCCTGAAGAAGATGCTGGCCAACAACGCAAAGGCAGTGAGTGCATGCAGAGGCCATCAAGGCCCTTGGGAAGCCTAAGCTGTCAAGCCCAAGATGCCAAAGGGCCCCAGCCGCAAACTCAGCCGCCTGGCTTTCATTGCTCACCTCAAGCTTGGGAAGCGGATTCAAAGCTACATGGCCAAAGGACAGAGGCTCTGCCAACCAAAGCCTAGGGTTCAAACCAAGGCCACAGCTCCAGCTAAGGCCCAGGCTGCAGCTCCAGCTTAAACACAAAGGTGCCCAGGCCCCTGTGAAGGCCCCATCGGAAAGGCTCCTTCCAGTGTGAAGACAGACAGACTTCTGAGACATACCTACCTATAGAGTATTTGCAGATGACCAGTGTCCTGTGCTGTTTTCACGAATAAACTTGAGGCAAGAAAAAAAAGAATGCATAATCTTGTGTGAAATTTATCTGATTAAAACAAAACAAAAAACAACTTAGTTCTGAACCTCTAAATTCAAAGGTCACTTGGGAAAAAAACCAAGGACTTCATTGTACCTTTAGTGTTGGGGGCTGGTTTTGTGCACTGTGTGTTTCAGATGCGGATTTCTGTGCCCAGAGATCCGACTGCAGTCCTGATCTTGTCTATCACCTCTGATTGGCTAATAAAGACCAGGTCAGCCAATAGCTGGGCAGGAACAGGACTTCGGATTCCAGTCATGGGATCCTAATGACAGAGAGGGGGAGTGGGGGGAAGAAGGGGAGGAGGAGAAGAGGGGAGGAGAGGAGGGAGGCCATGAGGATTTGCCCTGAGCGGGCTTCATTTGGTCATGAGAGGATGACAATTGAATGAATCAAGAACAGCCAGGGCAAAACCAAGATGGCTGGGAGTTAGGCCAGGCCAGCACAATCGGGTTAAAATATCCCAGTATCTGTCCAGCTATAGTGCAAAAAGTTCATTAATAAAAATATCAGGTCTCTGTGTTGTTATTTCAGGGTGAGGGTGGGTGTAGAAAAGCTCTGTATATTTTAACCCTGAAGTCTGTAAAAGTTTTCCCACCTTTCACCCACTCCTTACAAACTAACCTGCTGCTTTGAAGAGCTAATGTTTCCCTCCAGGTATATTATCTAAGAAACTCTCCGGAGATGTATTTTTTTTTTTTAATAGACCAGGCTGCCCTAGAACGCAGAACTGTTCTTTCACATCAGCCACCTGAGTCTGGAATTAAAGGTATGTGCTGCCACATCTGGCTAACCTCTAGTAGACTGAATTCCTAGAAATAAGACAGATCCTATGTGTGCTTAGATTGAGCACAGTAAGTTAGAGGCACTTAGGCCAGCAGCAGTTATTACTCAGAGTGGAATATACTGCTTTCACAAACACATGTTCATCCAAAGAAGAGAAAATAAAAATTGTTAACTAAGTCTCAACTTTAAACTTCCTAAATATACAATTTTTATTGTGTTGCAGTAACTCTCCAACCCAAATATGTCCCAGCAATGAAAACACAACTCAATTAATATGAATACATGCTGTGTGCCTAGATTGGGCAGATCTACCACTACACTTGGAGAGAGAGAAGAAGGAGAAAATGGAAGAGGGAGAGGACGCAGAGGAGGAGGAAGAAGAAGAAAAACAGAGCAGAGAAGCACATGGACTAGAGAAACTGCAAGTTCTAAGGGGTCTCATAGATGTGGAAGATGGTAGTGCAGCGGTAGATCTGCCCAATCTAGGTGCACAGCATGTATTCATATTAACTGAGTTGTGTTTTCATTGCTGGGGTTTATTTGGGTTGGAGATTTACCACAACAAATTGTGGCTGAAAAAAACTGTTTTTGAGCATAGATAATTGAGCCCTGTTCACACCAAGAATATGAAAAATGATTTTTTTTTTCTTCAAAACCTCTGATAACAGAGGGAGTTGGCAAGTTTGAAATCTGCTAGCAGGGGCATTTACATTTTGTTGGCGCCCAGTAGGCTACTGCAGATAAATTCCATCTCTAGATACCATAGTCGATAAGAAACAACAGAGTGGGCCGTGTCTCACTAATGAGAAACCACTGCTCCTATGGGAGCTACAGATGGACAGAAATCATACAGGGTAACAACAGTAGCGCCCAAGGAAGAGAACATGTTGTCATAGTAGACTGTGGGGTGTGTGTGTGTGTGTGTGTGTGTGTTGTGTGTGTGTATACACGCATGCCTAGCACATAGACCCACAACACAATTAATTGTAAATGAAACTTGAATTCAGATGAATGATAAGGCAGGGTGGCCGAGCAGGTTGAGACGCTTAGTGCACAAGCCTGAAGACTTGAGTTCGATCCCCAGGACCCACTCAAAGGTGGAAGGAGACAAAGAACATGGAAAAGTTGTTCTCTGACTTCTGCACGTCCACCACAGGGCATGTCCACCTCCTACCACACACATATATCATATACCTATGCACGCAAGTATACGTGTGTGCATTCGTGCGTGCGTGCAAACACACACAGTAAACGAGACTGGAACTTTTTTAAAAAGAGAGTAAATGTAGCAGGTTATACTTTCCTTTCACCAAGCTTCATTTGCACAACAATGCCAGAAATGAATAAGGAAGGAATTAAATCTATAAGAATTAAAGTCTAGGCAATCGCTCTTGCTATCAATCCAAAGATTTTTAATTTGATTTTAAGACAAAAATTGTGCATTTTCTATTTTAAATAATGAATCAAAGTCAGAAAATTATTTGTGCAAGAATCAGATCTGTACGAATCATATGGCAGATACCCTGCAGCTAGTGCCCTTTCCTTGATTATAATCTAAACTCAAAGGAGTCCACAAAACAGACATAACTCAAGTTCTTTTATTTCATCTTTATATAATATATATAATATATAATCCTTACACTAGCTTGTTTATTTTAACCTACTACTCAAGTGCAATAATATCCCAATGGATTAAAGACATAAACTTTATCAGTAGTGAACTCGAAATATTGTTATGAGCTTATCCCAGAAATAGGCTTGTCCTAGTTAGGGTTTTCATTGCTGTGAACAGACACCTTGACTAAGACACATCTTCTTATAAAGACAACATTTAATTGGGCCTGACTTACAGGTTCAGAGGTTCAGTCCATTATCATCAAGGTGGGAGCATGGCAGCATCTAGGCAGGCAAGGTGCTGGAGGAGATGAGAGTTCTACATCTTGTTCTGAAGGCACGCAGAAGAAAACTGGCATCCAAGCAGCTAGAAGGAAGGTCTCAAAGCCCACCCCTACAGGGATGCATGTCTGCCAACAAGGCCACACCTCCTAAAAGTATCACTCCCTGGGCCAAGCATATTCAAACCGCCACAAGGCTTAAGTAACCAAATCACTGCTATGTTGAGAGCCAACTGGATAGGTATTTACTAAGGGGCAAGTAATAAATGTATAGAATACACACACACACACACACACACACACACACACAGAGCTTGTGGTTGGCACATACTTTATTGAAACGTGTGGGATACTTAAGCCAACAACAGACTTTCTTCCAGGACTGCTTCATCCAGACTTCATCGCGTGGCTTAGATTTCGCACACACTGATAGCAAATGGTAGTGTACTGGTTGTCACTTTTATTGCTGGTAATTTGTATTGCTACATAGAGGTCTGACCCAACTGGAGGTCTTCCCTCCATCTACCGCTTCATCCTACTATTGGATTGAAGATACTATATATTTGCAGAAATTCAATGTGCATATAGATTTAAAAATAGAATTCTATTAGGTTTTTCCTGGCTTTTTAATATTTAATTTTTAAAACATATAATATATATATATGTGTGTGTGTGTGTGTGTGTGTGTAGATAGATAGATAGATAGATAGATAGGCAGATAGATAGATAGATAAATAGATAGATAGATATAGATATATACATATATGTGAGTGTTTTGTATGTATGCTTACCACGTGCATGACTGATGCCTGCAGAGGTCAGAAGAGGGCATCAGACCCCCCAGAATTGGAGCTACAGATGGTTGTAAGCCACCATGTAGGTGTGGAGAACTAAACTCAGGTCCTCTGCAAGAGCAGCTGGTGTTTCAATTGTTTAGCTATCCCTTCAGCTTCTCTCGGCTGCCTTTTGGACTGCTTCGTTCAAACATGCATGTAGAGAACGGCGGGCACTTAATCTGCTGTTTTAAGATGCTATTTGTTTGAGGCTTAACTAGTTCTCTGTAATAACTTTGAGTATTCCGTTCACCTCAGAATTTTTCTGACAGATTTATAGAGCCTGCTCATGTTCATAATGGTGAATACTGGAAAGCGATAAGTTATTTAATATATACAGAAATGCCTAAACTTTTTGCTCATTTTAATGGTTCTGGCTTCCAAATTACAAGCTTGGACTCATTTTGATCCCATTTTAGAAATGTGTTGTGAACAGGAAAAGGCTACCAAGTTAGTTGTCCTAACGCCTTTCAATAATATATCCACACCCATATATATCAGTGGTGCTAATTAGACATAAAACTGATCTGAGAAAGAATAAAACCAAGCTTGAAGCTCTAACCGAAGCTTTATTTGCAGATAATAAACCCAGATGCTCAACGGGTCAGAAACTATCACATGAACTGCGAATCTGGGGTCCCGAGGTGGCCTGCATTCCACCTTTGGAACCTGGAATGACGACAGTGCAGTGGTTGAGCCAAACACACCTGTGTTTCCCATTCATGAGCACCTGCTGACTAATACCTCCGTGTTGTGCCATGATGACCAGCAAACTTCTTTACCGTAATATTTTAACCTGTCCCCTCCCTGCAGTGATGCAAATGTCTGTGTCTTAACCTGGAAGCAGCTTGTATCAGCTGTTGCAAGCTGACAGATAGTCTCTCCCCTAAACCTGTGCCCAGTAATTCACACTTGTGACTTAAATCAGCCTGATAAAAACATTTGTAAGACAGAAAAGTTCAAACAGCATACATTCGGGGACCCACCCCTTCTTCTTCTTCAGAGCTTGTTTCTAAACATTTCCCGTTAAGTAACAGGACGTACACATCTGTTCCTATTTCATTTTTACTAACTCTCCCAGCTTAACCACCAGCAAAAATTCCAAGAACAAATATATAGCAAGGATTCAAAATTTACAAGCACCCCCCCCCACCCCCAGAGAGGTCCACGACAGAGGTCTGGATTCCTTCTGCATGAAGTAAACAGGAGACATGGTATGTAGGTGCGGGAACACACAGTGAATCTGTAAGAAGGCCAGTGTCCTCAGAGCGAGTCAGACTCAGCCAGAGCCCAACAGACAACGTTCAGCGAGGATGGTGTCATGAAAGTTATGGGCAGCTTCCAGGGACATAAAAGGTGGTGACATGTCCAGAGGCCAGCAACAGAGAGTAGCTGTTCCCAACCCGGGGGTCTATAGGACCAAACTGGGAGATATACAGAGTCAATCACCAAGAGCTCTAGCAGAGAGTGTTCCAAACTGTGATAAGCCAAGACCCAGAGAAGTAAGAGAAGATCGAGACCAGACATCTCTACCACCTACGGGGCAGCCAGCCAGAGAGTCCTGGGTGCACCCTCAGGTGACGCAGGCACGGACACAGGACAGAGAACACCAGAGGACACAGACCTGGGCAATGGAAGCAAAGGGGGCAGCCCACCCAGACTCGCTTTCCTTTCCGTCTGGATTTGTTCTTCTTCCTCTGCGCAGCCTCAAGAGGGGTCAGATCACTCTGCCATGCATTCACACGCTTTGTCTTGGTTGAGGCTAGCCTGCTGTGACTCCAACTTCAAGCAGCACTTAAATGGAAGTCACTTGTATAATGTATATAGAAAACCCACACAGATTAGAAAACAGACTAGCAGCGTGGAAATACATCATCTTTAACAGACAAAAAATGAAACTTGGAGACATCTTTCTTTCGAGCAGAACACCAATATCATTGAAACAATTCTGCAGACTTGGACAGCTAAGCTGGGGGATTCCTGGTGGGTCAGCTTGATCGTGTTAAGGATGTTCTCTTGTGCCCGTCACTCCACAGCTTTCACTGAGAAAGTACCCCATTTCTACTTCCTATCTACACCACAGAGATAAAGACAATGCATTTTAAGACTGCAAAAGTTAGCCAGGCATAGTGGGGTACACCTTTAATCCCAGCACTTGGGAGGCAGGGGCAGGTGGGTCTCTGTGAGCTTGAGGCCAGCCTGGTCTACACAGTGAGTTCCAAGATTGTCAGAGCTACATAGTGAGACCCTGTTTCAAGGGGGGGGGGGGAGACGGTAAAAGTTGTTATGATAGACACAGCAAAATGATAATAGCAGCCACTCCCACCGGATGTAGCATTATGTGAGAGGCAACATCTCCACTCATGCTTTGGCTCGTGTAATTGTTGGCTAGGGCTGACATAAGAAACTGCCACAGACTGGGTGGCTTAAACAGCATACATCCTTCTCCGCCTAGTTCTGAAGCCATGAGATGAAAACCTGGGCTTCCCTGACGGCGTCTTGCTCAGCTAGCTACTATGAACCGGTTAGATACGGTAGAGTCTTGTCTTCTGAGTAACTATGTAGCAAAGAGTTACATTTAAACAAATGAACAAACAGGGCTTAAAGAAAGGTCATTAGTCATTGGAAGAGTGTCCTCAGAAGGAATCCGGGTATTTCTCCTTGTGAGACAACCCCCCCCCCCAAGTACTCACTGGGATTTCTCTCTTTGTCCCACCACGGTGAACCCATCTTCCAGGAGAACATCTCTGGAGTGGAACAGAAACCAGCATCCTGACATAATACAGGAGTCTCTTAAACATACTCACCTTGAGCACTTCGGTACAGTAAATAAAAACAGACAAATGCCAAATGCCCTGCTTCCTCCAGGGTCTTTCCCCTGCATCCTCCTACATCTTAATCTCCAGTTCTCTCCTAGGGATGAGTCACACTTAGGGTCTACCCTTTTGAACCTATTGTCTTTGTCTTGTCTCAGAAGACTGCCTCCAAACGCATGTACATCCTGGGATGCTGAGGGTTCAGCTTTAACCTAAGAATTGTGTGGAATGTTCATACAACTTCTCTCCTGCTGTGTATCATGCCACAGGGGCCTGGGGGGGGGGAGTTGTGGGGAGGGGAGGGCTCTACCACTGGCCTTTCTTAGCTTCTCCCTACTCTAAATGTATCATTCCTTGGCTCCTTTCTACCTTCACATGCTCGGCCAAATTACCCGATTCATTATAGTTGAAAAGGAATCTGATTCTTTCAGCACGAGGGGCTGTTAACCTCTCCAGTCACAGGAGCTTTCTTGAGACCATGCCAACACTGATACGAGACTAGAATGCAGTAATTCCAAATATCTTTAAGGACAGAAATAGGGGTGTCTGAGAAAAGAGGGTGACTTGTCCCCTGCTTCAGGCTAAGAGGAAACAGTAGAAGGGGCACATGGCAGGAGAGGCTGCATTCTTGCTAGCCCCTCCTGTACTGAGGCAGATACCTCACACACCATCACTGCCCCTAACTTTAATCGCCTTTGCCTTGGTTCAGAGTCTTGCCCTACAGACTTCCAATGTGATTTTATAAAAAGCTTTTGAAACAACTCTGCTCTCACAGGTAGTAAGAACACTTACCAGGTGGTCACAAGGCACATGAAACCCAAACCATTTACCCTCTGGCCTTTCACAGGAAAGGTCTGCCACGCCTCATCTAGGTCAGTAGGCGTGTCCACATCCTCCCTCCCCTCAGACACCCCTCCCCTCTGTGATGCTTCAGTCACTGGGATTACCTGCCAATGGCCAGAGCCCTGTCACCTCCGGGGTCACCAGAATCACCACTGGGTTTGCCTGGAGTTCTCTGGTCCTGATGACTACCGCTGACTTCCTTCTCCTAGGGACTCAGTTCTAAAAATCAAATCTCCCAAGGGGCTTTTTTCCCCCCAGGCATTCCCTAAAGAGCCACTTTCCAGTCTGTGCAACTTCAGTAGTCTTCCTCCAGTTCCACACACACATACCAAAGTGTTTAGGTAAATTGTAACCTTTGGGCTGTTGAAAACAAAATAATTTACTGGTGTGTGTGTGTGTGTGTGTGTGTGTGTGTGTGTTAGGTTATATGGTTAGGTTATATGATCATGTGTGCATGTATGTGTGTGTGTGTGTGTTAGGTTATATGGTTAGGTTATATGATCATGTGTGTATGTATGT